>NC_089145.1:4205013-4462513 GCF_009819655.1 Sylvia atricapilla | reverse complement strand
GTGTTCTTGGGTACCCATTCCACCACTGAAACAAATGGGAGAGGAAGGTAGTAAATGCTGGCAGTTAACAGAATCACCAGGCATTCTGCAATTGTGAAGACATCCCTAATTCTCTCCAGTTTCAAAGGTCTCGATATTCTTTGTTTCTCTCCTAGCATCACCTTGAAAAACAGATTAGAACATAATTCTGATTTCATATTCAGTGACACTGAAGATTTGGTTTTATCATGGGCAAAATTTTATCTTTAAATAGAATATGAAGCATCATAGGTTTTTCACAGGCAAAATATGAAATACCTTTTTCCATACACCTTTTCAGTTCCATCATTTATATGAACCTTAACTCAAAAAATAAGATGTTCTGGGTTAGACCCCAGGCTGGACTGAGTTGGGTAAAACTTTTTCTAAGAGAAATTCTGAACCCTGCAGAGAAATTTGCATAAATAAGTGAATTCCAGACAATTAGGTAAATCACTCAGTTGAATGGAGCAGTCAAGACTCCAAATGCCTGCCCACAGCAGAGCTGTTGCTGAACTCTCTGTTCTGAGAACTAAGCTTAAGATTGGGCTGGTTTAGGTTATCCTCTCACTAATCTGCCCTAGAACCTTCCCCCCAGAAATCTCATCTGAGTTTCTAAGTATAAATTGTGTTTAAAATTACTTGTGTTCAGTATCCTCGGTGAAGATTTCCACTTATGGTGTCAAGCAAACCCTTACTCTGTCCCTGGTAATCAAAACTGGAACATGAGAGGCAAGGCTCTGCCTATCCAGGCCCTCACAGAGCTCAGTGACCTGCATTGTTATTGTTATTTTTATTTTTTCCTAATTGTGGCAAAGTCTCTATGTAGTGGTTTCATGGCCACCAAGAGCAGATGGACTTTCACGTGTATGAGTAATGCCTTCTCCTGCAAACCACTTTGGCTGTGTTTCACTGGTTAAATATGAGTAAAATGATAAGAAGTTACTGCTGTGCCCTGCCAGCAGCAGAAGAATGGCCCGTAGTCTGTGACCAGGGACTGCAGCCAAGGTGTAGTTGATATTTTATTACAGGACAGTCAAGGTGAGGCCTGAGAAGTCTCCCTCTTGTCTCTCCCTTATCACATGACCTGCAAATAATTCCCTTCCTCTGCAGGGAAAATTGCAGTGGCACTACTCTGATGTTTGTATATAAATGAAGCCAAACACACCACACACCACAGCCAGATGGGCAGGTGGGACCTGCTGTGTCACACAAACTTTTCCACTCAAGTGATCCAGTCAGTGTCACCTGGAAGGTTTTTGGATCTTCACATAAAGACTATTCATGGCACAAGAGATCTCAGTTCTGAAATTTTTTTTGTCAGTCCATGCCTGATATGGTTATAGACATAGTATTTAACTTTGACCTATTATAAAGGCTATCATAAAAAAATTAAACAAAAAAAAAAAATACAGGGAAAATGCTTACCAACTTCTGAATACTAATTCTTGGCATAAAGATTTGCTTAATTTCTGTAGCAAGAAAAGCCGTGCAACCTGTGAATATGATCATTTGGAATGATATAAAAAATTAAATCCTAGTTTTTACTTATAGTGCACATTCTTCTAGACGATCTGTTTTACATCCAAGGTTTCCCAATGTTCCCTTGCTCAAATGTTATTAACTGATTTGCTGTACTTCTTAACAACCTGTATTTCTTTCTCATGCAAAGGCTCCATACCATAACTCCAGGGACTAGGGTGTCTGAAATCACTCATCGCAAGCATTATTCATCCCAAAGGAACACTGGGTGTGGGTGGGAATTTTTGGGGTTTTTTTTTTGTTTTAATAAGAACTGTTTTCAAGATCTCTTTCACAACCTCCTGAGCACAGCACAAAGACTCAGGACCATTCTCTGCAGATTGGATTGACAACTTCAAAGCTAGAGAGTCACAAGTAGTGTAAGGTAAGTGCCAGATTTATTGGCCAAACACATGGAATGGTCTACAAACAATGGAATTTTCCATGCACAAATTGTGAAACCTGAATAACAGCTGATATAGGGAGGGAAGGAGTAGGAAAATAAAAGAAATTTGGTAGTAGAAAAAAATGAGAAGAGAGTTAAAGGATTAAGGCATAGAATAAGCAAAGGAAACTATTAGAGGCAAAGTATTGGAGGCAAAATTGGAATAGATAAAAACAAAAAGGAAGAAGAGCAGAAACTGAGCGGCACTAACTTAAAAAAGAGGAGAGAGAAAGAAAAATAAGGCTCAGATGATAACAGTGGCTCAACAAGGCCAGCGGTTGCACACAATCAAACAATGAGATGGAAGAAGCCAGTAAGCCAGAGTCACCTCTGAAAATCCAGACAATATCCAGAATATCTGAGATAGAGCTAATTAATATCATGTCATTCTCAACAGAAACCATACAGCTTCCCAGAAAAGTAGGGGAACTGAAGAGTTGGGGTTGGATGGGAATTAACGAGTAGGGCTGGAATAAATATTTGACAGAGGTCAGTGACAGTTCAGTCAGCACCTGAAGAAAATCTCATTTCATCATCATGAATCTGATAGCAGTTAGAAATACACTTAGTTACTTTGAAAGGCTTAATTACACGTAAGGCTCCCAATGATCATCTCTTTCTTATCCTGGCTGTTGAACATGTCATTATTTTCTTTAGATTGGGCCACTTCTACAGTTTTAATGTAAAAAGTGGGTTTAGCACTGATGTATGGCTAAAAGTAAACTAATATGAAACATTCTTAAGAATGTGAAATTCTGCATGCTCTTAGAGCTCATAAAAGTAAGACTCAGCTGTTCTCTTATGCATTGTGTCTGAACACTTCCACCTTTAGGGCGTTGCAGAAGTTAAAGCTCTTGATGACCAGACAAATATTAGAGATCAATGTCTTTAAAAACATTGAAATCTGTTATTAGTACTATAATTCATTCTCTGTCTTGTTCCATTTTTAGCTGGGTGCTTCTCAAAATGTAGAGATCAAACAAGTTTTATGCCTTGGCTCTCCTCAGCACAGAATTTACATCAGAACCACCTTGAATATTTGCCTTAAATCCACAAGTCACCTTAATTACTTCAGGCTCTTTTGAGTCTTAACTGCTTTTAGTGTCTCTTGTTTTTATATAGCTCAAAGAGAGCAAAAAGGACATTCTCAGAGAGAAAAAGCCTAATTTTGTCCTGGATGGTGTCCTGAATATTGCGAATGATGCTGAAGAAGGACTTTCCTTAGTACATATGCACACACATACATCCAAATGTGTAAATACAAGTCAGAAAAGCTGCAATATGGAGCATCTTTAAAGAGGCATAAGCCTCTTTAAACCTCTTTAAGGAGACATGGATAGATCTCTTTAAACTTTTAAAAGTCAGTCAAGAAGTTAAGTAAAGAACACATTGGTCCTGATTAATCAAAAAACGGGCATCCAAATAGCTGCTCTGTGTTGCACTGGAAGCTCTTTTGTGCTTCCTCATTAAATTCAAGGCATTTCTCCTTGTCCATGTTCAGACCATTGAGTTAGTCCAGAACTAACTACAATTAAGTTAATTAGATCCGAGATTTCGAAGTTATTTTCAGAAGGTTTTTTTTTTTTTTTTTTTTTAATGTGCTAAAATGAAAACAAAGCAAAACAAATCTCTGGTTTTCTCACTTCATGGTTTCTCAGTTTGTGAAATGACACGAAACTGGACTGAAATCAAATGAAAACAAGTCTCTGTCTTCACATGCATGCAGAGTTTGAAAACAATTCCTCTCTCAAATAAAAAATATAAAATAAATAGATTTTTATAACAGTTGCTGCAGAATTTCTCTTACCTGGCAAAAGCAAAGAGTGATTGATCAAACCCTCTTCCTCAAAACAGCAATGCAGTGTAATGCACAAAGGTTTTGAAGACCTGCTCTACCTGGCCAGTTATAACACTCATTTCCAGCTTCTTGCAGACTTTGTTTCCTCTCTCAGAAAGTGGTTCTATTTTTCTAGTCAAATCACACAGGAATATTACTTGTTTGCTCCTTCTGTTTCAGTATTAAATGCTCTCAATGCTAAAATTGGGCATGTTTGTGTAAATACTCCTGAAAAGACAGGAAACTGCAGATAACCGAAAGCAGCTAAATGATAACAGCAGGGATAAAAGAAGAAAAAGCCATTAGTGAATTCATTAATTTTTACCTTTGGCATTTAGTGCTTCTGATTAATGGCTTTCCTGTAGGCTGCTATTTTCCTCCCAGATATTAACATGCAAAATATGTGGCATATTAGAATAAAGTGTTCTTACTACTTATGTGTGTCCAAAATCCATGAGATATCAAGGATTAAGCTGAAATGCAGACAAATGAAATAGTTGATTTTTTTGTTGTTTTTTTTTTTTTGCATACATTGCCTGTTATGAAGAAGGCAGCTCCATAGCACACTTGCACCTCTAAAATTTAAATTTAGAGACAAGAAAAGTCTAGGAAACTGGAATTTCTAGGAAACTGGTCAGTCCAGGGAAGAGGAGGCTCAGGGACAACTTATCAGTGCACATAAATAGCAAAGGGGTTCAGAGGACAGTCAGGCTCCTTTCAGGGGTACCCAGGGACAAGAGCAGAGGCAATGGGCACACAGGGAGACCCAGGAGGTGCCATCTGAACCTCACAGAGCACTTTTTTATTGTTGAGGCTGTGGGGGCTCCATCCTTGCAGACATCTGAACACGGGTGCTCCAATGGCGATTTGGATAAAATTTCTGGGGCAAAGGGTAGTTCTTGTTTCTGTGCTGATAAGGAGCAAACCAGCCCCACAACACATTTGCTCCTCCTTTCTGTGGCTTGGCCAGGTTCTCAGGTCAAAGCTGCTGTTTTCCTTTACAGATGATTGAGAGGACACCAATCTCACTGCTTCTCCTGCAGCTACAACTCCTTGTCGAGCTTTTCCTCACATTTGTCTCCTGTACTTGGGCTCTCTATCTCCTTATTTTATTTTTTTTTTCAGGGCTGGTTTTTATTGGAAAATGAAAAGTATATCTTCTTCTCCCATTATTTTGTTCTCCCCTGGCCAATCACCACCTTCTTCATTTCTGAGGCTGAAATTTCTGACCAGTTTTGGAACTAATCTCCCCAAACTGAAGTTACAGTTCTGTAATATACAAGTCTGTCTATTTATACTTCTACTTCTTTTTTTCTGAAAATATTTTAATTCTCCCATTATTAAGAACCTAATACTGGCATAATCCATTATCTCCTGGTACTCCTCACATTCATACTCTTTGCAGCCATTATCTGAAATGCTAATTTCTTTTCATTTTAGACCCTGTCCTCTTCTTTCAAGAGATACGGGGCACTGGGAAATGGCGTTTTACTTGACTAATTGTCAGTTTTATTATTTAATATTCATTCTTCTCCCTCTGCTGCTTGATTTTAGTCATTAAATTCTTCTTCAAAATCTTGTGTTCACACATTTTGAATTCCTCAGCCAAAACTACCGAGTCCTTTCAGATTGTCTGGAGGGTGAAATCTATTCTTACATTTCTAGATCAGATGTGAGGCTCCTTAAGCAATTCTGTTGTTCCCTCACAGTGCATTTTTGTCCATCTTTTCTCTAATGCAAAAGGAAATATTAGGAGTCTTGGGGTATCTTCCTTAATTTAGTCATGTCCATTAGGACCAACTTGTTATATTTGGCATATTTTACATATATTGAGTATATTTAACACATAATATTTTATATATGAAGTCTGTGTATGATGTTGTATATATTATATAAATTATTGATATTAATTAACACTTCCAACCCCTCCAAAGACCCCGTTTCCTCATTTTCAGGATACTTTTCTTCTCCCTTTTCTTTCTTGCTCTTCTCCACTACACAAATGAAAAGGGAAGCCGGCAGGCCTGACAGCTTCTGCTGTATCAACGCAATAATTAAAGGAAGGTTAAGGAAGAGGATAAAGAATTGAGACAAAAATACTTTGTGATGTGTCTATAGCCAAGAAGAATTCTTCACAACTGAAGAGTTACAAATACAGGCCCACAAACCTGCATGTGCCTGAAATGGTTGCTTCAATACAGAATGCCAAAACCATAAAGTGACAAAGGAGCAGAAAAGAGTCTGACCATTTCAGTGTCCTCTAGTCTCTAACGCACTGAAAGAGATAATTCTTTTTAAAAAATCTGATATTGTTATTCTGAAAGCAAAATAATGGATGGTTAAAACCAACAAACTTATAAACCATGCAAAATGTTAACCATAAGAATACAAGAGGGTTTTTTTTCTACCAGGCAAACAGTGCAGATAAATCTAGGTACCAGCAGCCTTTCTCTTGAAGATTATTTAGTCATTCATCATATATATTAAAGGAATAAATTCACAGAGTAGAGTCAGAACAGAATTGCATTTATTTGGTGTAAAATTATTTCAAGCTAAAGGAAGTTGATGCAATTCTATTCTTTTTTTTTTTTTTTTTTTTTTTTTTAACCATTTAGGGTAAGGCACCTCAGAAAAGTTTGCAAAAAAGACTAATATAAGACCAATAGCCCATGTACTTTTGTCTCCAACTTCAGTACATACTTTCTCGTTTTTAGCATGCCTGGAAGTTAACAGAAATATAGGCAGGGTATAGAGAATGTCACATGGCAGATACTAATTGTTACGATTAAGGTCTAACAAGCAGGCTTCCCTGCTGTTCTGAGAATGTCTCTGACTTTTGATCCTGACATCTGTGTCTTACAAGAATTTCAGTCGGCTCTGACATTCCTTCTGATGTTGATCCAGGAATTAATGGATTGTGAAAAAGCTGGCAGGATATCATTTAAAAAGTAGAATTCTTGGTGAACAACTGATAAAAAGGTATCAGAATTCACATACTTTCTGTCTGATAGCAATCCGTTGTGCCTATGTGCACACACTTCATATGAGACAGTATTTCAAAACAGAGGGCAGAAAACAAGATTTAGAAGGAAGCAAGAGTTTCCTGTTATGACCATTTATGGAATTGCTATTGTACATTTTTAGTGTGTTACCAGATGAAAGTTATCAATGATTTGGACAAATTCCTTGCCTTGGAGATTCCATTGTTTAAAACCCATACCAAAAATTATTAATTAAATTAATTGTTTGTCTTGGAGAGGCCGTGGTTTAAAACCCGTACCAGCAAAATTATTCACAATATTATGGTTAATTCTGATAACGTTTAAAACTTTGGTAGGATGCTTTTCAGTGGACAGCACTAAAGAAATCAGAGTTCATTTTAAAAGAAGTTTCAGCAGAGGCAGCCATAAGCATGTTTAGAGTGTGACATGTATTGTGGGGTCACCATCACACCATTTCTCTTTGGACCTATATTTAAGCTGGTTTGTGCTACAATACTTTCAGCTTTAGAGGACCCATGAGGAAAACAAAACAAAACAAAAAAAAAACCCAAACCAAAAACCTTAAAAGATGTCATACCAAAAGTTAAACTGACATTCTTTTCTAGGTGTGTTTGAGACTGAAGAAATACATACAGACTTGAAATTTTACACATCAGAGAATACTGCCTTGTGTTTCATGGTTCTGGATAATTACTAGATGCCAGTGGATAACTTAAACATAGCTTAGAGTCACTGACATTAATGTGTGACAGGCAGCTTTGCAGAGTGTATTTAGCAATCTTAAATGAAAAAGTTGAATGATATTTAAAAAAACAAATCATAAAAATAAAATTCAGGATTATCAAAACAGGAAAGAAGCCGTGCCCTCCTTAAAGTAAATCAAAAAGTGTTTCTCAGTGTGCAGTAAAAAGACATGAAAGGAACTACAAAAGAATTCAACAAGTTAAAAAGGAATTAAATTCACTTGTCAATTATTGTCAATTATAACTAGCTAAAATTAAGACTGTATGGTTCAGCCATCTCCTCAAACAAGTCAACCAAATTTCAAATCAAGCACTGACATCACTGTTTAGTAAGTTAAATTTCTAGCATTTGCACCTCTATTTCAGTGGTTTAGAGGTTTTAACAAAATCTCTTGACACCCAAAGGCATAGAATATTTTGACACAAGTGCTATTAATAAACAAAGGTAATTAATACAATTAATAGTACAGGGTGCCTAGAGATATTTCAGCACTCATGCCCAATATATAGACATTGGAAGCATTTGTTTTAAGGAGCATGAAATTATCAAAAGTAAGTAAGATATATTCAATATTTGAGAAGCCAACTTATCTCAGATATTAGCAATCAATATGTGAAAAAAATTGATGACTTGCAAGTTTCACACCCCTTATCAGTGCTCATTCCAACTCCACTGTTGTTCAGCTGTACAGAATTTACAGAATTCTAAGAAGAGCACCAGAATTCTAACAAGATGCAAATAAACATCTTAAATGTTCATAACATTAGTCATACATCTAGAGAATCCAATAAAGTTTTTATTTAAATTATATGATTAAAGACATCATGTGAGTACTGTTTTGTTTCAAGGGAAATATTGATGCCCTTAAGAACTAATATTTTCATTATTTATATTCCATGTTATTGAAATTTACTCTTCTGTTTTTCCTTAAGAGTTCTATAAATCATTTAACAGGTAAAAGAGTAAATAGAACACAGATGAGGAAACTAAGAAACAAAAAGGCAAAAATCTAAAGTGAATAGTTAAAGAGAAAAGGCTGGATCAAATTTAAGATGGGGAAAAACAGAAGGCAAAGCTTGTAAAATCTGAAAAAGTAAGGTAGGGGTGTGAAAGTGTGATGTGTGACAGGTGGGGTAAAATGAGACAGTTGGGAGGAAAGAAATAAATTTGAAGAGCACAAATTAGACAAGACATTCATTTTAAGCCCTAACAGGCTGGATCTCATCGTTGTCATCAGACAAGAAATGTCAGAGCTGGCACATTTGGTTTTTTATGCTTTTTCACTTGTTTAAAAAAAAAATCAACAAAAACCCCTCTGTCTCTTATAATACATAAGAAGTCTATTTGCTTTAAAGAAAAACACATCTCAATTTGTTCCCATTTTTTCTCCTACTCAATCTTTATCCAACTTCAGCTCTATTATATTGGAAACTACAATAATTATAAGGTTTAATACTTCCATTATATTTTGAGTTATTTTACTTAATACCTGAATAGGAGTTGAATTCTTTAAGAATAACTAAACTTTGCACTTGTAACTACAGGTGGATTTCTGGAGGAGGTGAATTTTGCATAAGATAACATGCAGTAAAGGCTATCTCACAAATACAAACATATCCTCACTCTTAAGTTCAGCATTTTTGAATGCATGGATATATTCTTTCCAAAATACATGACCAAAATAATTATGTCAAAAACAAGCATTTCAATTTGCATTCCAGCTGGTGGAAAGTTTCTTTAATATAGGTTTTAATAAATTTCTACAAAGGATATCTGGGACCTGAAGATAATGACACTGTGTAGAATGAGTTATCTTCTCTTTATATGACCATTTAATTAGTGTGTGTCGCTATGTCAAAAAGAAAAAAAAATCCCTGTGCATAGGAATATAATCTCAAGGTTCAATTCAAATGAAGTAGAATACCGCCAGCAGAAAAGGGCATAGAATAACTGTAATTCTTAATAATTCATTCTCTTTAGAATGCACCCTTTGTTTAATTTTAAAATGAAATTATTTTTTGAGCTTTTTAGTTTAAAAAGTTTACCTCAGAATGATATATGACAACAAATCTCCAAACAGAGGGAATGAACCCTATCTTTTGTACAGTTTAGCTCTTTATACTCTACATGAGGCAACTCTAAGCTCTTTTCTCACTTTATTCACAAATGAACAAATAAACAATGGAGTGTAGTATATTTAGAAAAGCCAGCAGAACATTTAGCTGGAAAAATGTTCATTTCTAACAATTTATAATTCTTGTTATCATACGTACATGTTTCTAGTGAAAGGAAAATGGAAGGAAGGTGGAAGCAAAAATTTTGGATTTGACACATGGAGGTAAGGGATGACAGAAGGGCAAGGCAGGGAAGGATCAGATAAGGAATTTAAAACAGACACAACAGATCAGCCTGACAGTCCACCTGCACCTATTTCCAGCAGTGAAGGGATATTCAGGGGAAAAAATATCGAATCAGAGTTCAGGTGCAGAGTGATGCCATCCACTCTCTGATAGATAGGGAATTCCAAATCCAGGGGCTGAATTCGTCAAGTGTCACTGCCATCAATAGACCTGACTTGTCCACCACAAAGATTTTTAATTTTTAATCTCCCCTACTTGCAGTTTAAATAAACGCATTTTCTGTCACAGGTCTCTACTTTGGGCCATTTGCACATTCTAAGAGAAAAATCTAGCAAATATAAGATTCCTTTATCAAACTTTGGCCTACTTCCATGAAACAACTGATGCCACTGTTCTGCAAATCTTTTCTGGTGCACTTGTCTGGAAAGGTTTTCAACACCTCCAGGAAGTTCAGTTATTGAACTTGTCTTGGAAACACAATAGGTTAATAATTTGTATTCACAAGAAATATAACATAAATAAGGTTTACAAGTCTATTATACTTTGTATATAGATGATTTATATATATATATATATATATATATATATATATATATATATAACACTCTCACATTATTTCAAAGAAAGTCACTAGAATTTAAAAAAGAAAATATCTATAATTCTGACTGTGCAATTTCTTTAGATACACATGTACTATCTCATCTTGCTTTTCTCACAAAACTAATTAATAGAGCCAGTGTGTTACACTAGATTTCATATTCTTAAGATATCACACACTCCATTCTGGTTTATCTCAATGTTTCCAATTTAATTTACTTCTCTTCAGATCACACAATGTAGATACTTCATCTTATAATCTGGGAAATTTGAGTGGGATTAGTTGAATTCTTATTCACTTCATTTTAGAGCTTGGGCAAGCCATGGTAGTCTTCCTGTGAAATGCCTTTGCTTGCCACATTACAAAATATTCCACAGTGACACACTTTAACTTTGGAATATTCATGTATTCTGGACTGATTTTTTTTAATGGTGGACTAACATATATTTTTCTGGTAGTTTTTAATTAAAAACAAAGAAAACCTCACAAACAATCAAACAAAAGCACAAAAAGGCTTGATGTATTAAGACTAAAACAATCCCCCCAAAAAACCACATCAAACCAAAAAACAAGTGGGCATATCTGGAGAACAGGGCCTTAGAACTGCTGAATAAACATAAAAAGCAATGGACTTTGAAGACTTTCAACACATCTACAAATCAGTCAATTTAAAAAATGGAGAGAGTTGACACCAGAAAGTGCTTTCAAAGCATCTGGAAATGCCATAGCCAAAGATACTGAGGAGCTGTAGCTACAAGTGGCAACATCTACTGATAGAGACAACACTTGAGCCCATGAACCTCTCATGAGCTGAAAAATGGGAAATTCTTCCAGCTGGGTCAGGCAGCAAAACAGTGGAAGAATCACCTCCAATCAGAGTTGTCAAAATAATATTTTTTGTTTCATGTTCAGCTCTACAAAGCCTGTAGACTTTGGTATATTATCTGGAGCTGTTGCATGGGATCCTTTCAGATGAAAAGGTCACAAATGGCTGTGATCTTGTCCAAGTTCTTTGGTAAAACCATCTGATGAAGCATCTGTTTCCTTTATCTTCTCTTTAAGAGGCTGCAGGAACTTGGCAACAACTACAACATCAGTTGTGTTGTCGATGTTATTCTCAGTAAATTCAAAACACAGCACTGTACCAGCTGCTAAGAAGAAATCCAGGAGAAAAGTGCAGTGGCAATTCAAAAAGCACATGAAGGTTGTGCTCCCAAAATGAGAGACTTGTGATCATTTCGGGTGTTTGAGTTGTTCACTGAGCATGGTGATGCTTTCAGTTTTATCTTTGCTGTATTCCAGGTTCTGTGGTGCCCAGGGGTGCAGCTCTGAGCTCACAGTCAGTGTCACTCAGCTCTGCACACAGCAGGGACACAAAAGAAACCCTTTTCCTGATGAAGACCAAGGACAACTTTTCAGGCCCAAAAGCACAAACAAGGGTGGGCTGAGGAGAGAAAACAAGGAGGATGGGACTTGATAACCTGGAGCTGTAATTGGGCAATTAAACCCCAAAATGCAAATGGACCAAAACTCATAAAAGTGTGAGACCTCGTGACTGGTTGTGCATTTTGTGACCATTTTTGGTCCACCTTGGGTGTAGCCCTGGCCAGGCTCTTGTCCTGCCCAAGGTGTACCCTAAAGACCTTTTAATAAATATCCTTTATTCTCTAGCTCTGTCCGGTCTCTGTTCCAGGTAAGCCTTCCCAAGGCATCAATGGTATATTGAAAAATACAAACCTTTTCAAATATTTCTTCTTTCTGCTCTGGTATCTCCACTGTTCTACCCACACAAGCCAAAGAAAGATGATTTTTCTGTGTAACCACCCCGTGAGAGGCCCTGCAGGTCGGTCATTCCCTGCCCACCCTGTTTGCAGCCTTGTGTGCTTTAACTGGGGAAGGACAGAGTGCAGGGAGCTCTGAAGCCCACGTTGCAATGGTCCCTAGGGAAGCACTGCCAGCTGGCAGAGGCTTCAGCAATGCAGGGGCCTGGGGCTACGTGGAAAATCAGAGAGCTGTAACCATCTCCCTGACAGCCCCACAGTGCAAACCAGACGCACAGGAGAATCCAGGTCTTTGTGTGCAGGAGGGGAGTCAGAATCATCTCCTGAAAGGTTCTGTCAATCCACTCAACAAGGTATGAGCCATGCCAAAGGTGAAAGTGGTACAAAGTTTAGATATTTGACTGAGATCTCTGGGACAAGCTGATGGTTGGAAATAATCTGCCTCTTTCTCAGCAGATTTGTATGATTCAGAATCTGGTGGGTTGGAGGATTTCTAGCCAGGCACCCAATACTGATTTACTTTGCCTAGAGACAAGAGGGAGTAGAGCTTTTGAAACCTCAGCACCACTTACTGCATTCACAAAGAGCGCAAATGCACAGCACTTTAAAGTTAATACAAATTTGTCCTGACTTAACAAGATGAGGATTTGAACTTGCCGCAGCATCTTAGAAAACCAGTGCATATCATAGATGTGAGAATCTGCAGATAGTGAAGAGCCTTGTTCTGGGCAGTCAGAGTGGAAGCCAAGATAATGATTGCAAAATTAAGGCAGGACAGGAAACACAGAGACCAGCATTCCCTGGGTATGATCATTCAGGGAAGGATCAGCTGCTACCATGCCAGGTTCCTGGATAACAGGGTACTTCTACCTTTCAGTATCTCTTGTCAGATAAAAGATTCTCATCTTCTCACCGATAAAATTATTTGATTCCTCTGGGCCTTTCCATCATCCTGAAGCTGTGGTGGGAGTGAGCAGTGGTGTGGTGGCCATTCTTTCCTCTTCCATCCCTGCACTGCTGCAGGGTCATCACGGCTGCCAAACAGGACATGCTCTCCAGAGCCACCTTTGGTTACTCTGAATTTCACAATTAGCACTTAAGTACAACCAGAAGTTAACTTCTGGGAGCAAAATAGCTTGCATGTTAGGAAATCAAATTAATATCTAGATTATTTTCAGAACAGAAGAAAAAGACTAAAGGATCTTTCCAAAAATTGCTGCCAACTGTAGTTAGAGTAGACTAAGAACAGGTACATACATGAATAAGACAATACAAGCATTATAAAACTCCACTGACATTTTTTCCAACATCAAAATATCATAATCTAGAATTAAATTGAACATTGAAAACACTTTCATGAATAGCACAATGCATACTAACAAGATTATGAGAATGACCATGTCATGGAAGGGTTAATGGCTCCAGTTATGGTAGAAATTTAAATATCATGGGGAGGCACCTCCTGACCCAGCCATCACTGAGAATTATGCAGATTCAAATGGGAGCCACACAGGCTTTGATTTCCCCCAAGGATTGATGAACAAGTACAAAATAATAGAAAGTGACAGGAAGCAGATGACTGAGGTCTAATTTAATGTCATTCTAAAAGACAATATACCTTAAATTGGCCTTAGGAAAATTATGGGTTACAAACAAGAGAAGAGAAACATGCACTTTTTTCATTTTAGTTCACTAATTTAAAAAGTAATCCTTTGAAGAAATGAACATTGAAACAATAGTAATTTTGCAATGCAGGACTGCCAAACTTAAGTAGGCGTACTTTGTTTGCATAATTTGCAATTTAACAGAAAAGGCTGTAATCTTAAGAGGAAAACTCTATTAAACAAAATAATGAAATGATCTGAAGAATTTTATGCAAATATTAATTTGAGACTGCTATGAAGACAAAGCATTAATAGTTCTTACATAGTAGGATAAAATGCTGTGAGATGAGCCCTGGAAAAGTTTTCCATTTTAGTAAGGAATTAGCTACACCTGCACTTATCTAGAAATAAAAAATCTATGCCATAAAGGTGTTTCTAAGAACAAAGCTAGAACATTTAGCTATTTTTAATTAGTAAGGTTCAAAAATGGCCCTTTACAATCCAAAGCTAAGCATAAGGTATGCTTCAATCCAAATCTCCCAGATTTCAGTACATGCTGTATGTAATTTGAACTTACATAATTTCACATTGCAGAAGCTATAAATCTCAGCAGCTGGATAATTTGAAATAATCTATTTTTTTCCATAGATATTTGAGACATTTGTATGGAAACAGCACTTCATACTTTTTTTGCTTCAGAAATTATTTGCATGATTTTTTTTTTCAATTCTTTACATCCATGAGTAGAGATATCCCTAGTCAGGCACTTCTTCAGGAATGGCCTTAAAGTTCCCACTGATATTTTTTCAGCTAGTATTTAAACATGGGAAATTACTTTTGATAAACAAGCATTAAAACCAAATTCATATGGCATCAAATTAAAAACTAAGAGATCTAGGGGCTTGGAAAGGCTCCCCGTAATACTTTAACAAATAATACATGTCATACATAAATATGTGATACGCGTTGTCAGAAAGGACACAAAAATTTTCTCTACAAAATTGGAGGTTTCCTAATTAACTTTTAGTAGGGGGAAACCAGCTTTTCTGAGCACATACAAATCCCTTCTCTCACGAAGAAGCAGGACAGACTCCCCTTTATGAACAAAACGGGCAAAAGGAGAGTGCATTGTGCAAGTGCTCCATCTGCAACTCCATCACATGGTGGACCTGGAGGCATCGCAACAGAACTGCCTCAGGAATCCACAGAGCAGCCAGATGCCAGCCCTGGGAAAACATGGAGTGTTGCAGCATCTCTGCATCCTGTGACTGGCCTTCAGAGAGGGGCCACCACACTGCTCTGATGTGTGAATGTATCTGTATGATGTGGGATGTTTCATTTAAGGATAGATTAAGCAATACTGATAAAAAGTGTGGACCCCCAAAGGTTCTCCCCGTCCCAGGCAGAAAATATGTACTTCAGAATTAAAAAGTATGTTACCTTCAGACCAAGCTAAATGTGCATTTGATTCTTAGAATTGTATGTGAAAAGCAGTTTTTAAGCAAATTTCAGCATTTGGAAGAATACTGCAGATAGTTTTCAAACTAAGCACAGCAATAATGTATCTCTTTAAGATCAACATAAGTCATTGTTTCCTAAAAAAATCTATTTTTTATATGAGTTGAGAACATGCTTTTCAAAAGTAAATTAAAACTGGAAACATCTTTATTTACACCTTTTCTTAAAAGATGGCAAGTTAGAAACAAATAGAAACTTACATCACTTAAGAATAATGTAAATGCTATTGCCACTGGAAAACAGTCCCTTGATTGTTATGTTTCCTGACACCAGGTTGTTTTCCTCCATGCAATGTCCATTGTTCAGTGACATTTGCAGTAATCTTCAAAACTAAATCTTCCTTTATATGACATAAGAAAAAATGCAATCTTAATCTAAAGAAAACACAGAGGAAGAGGAGGAGGGGAGATAAAACATGATACTTAATGTAGTAATAAATGTTGGGAGATAAAACATGAT
Organism: Sylvia atricapilla; assembly: GCF_009819655.1. Lineage (NCBI taxonomy): Eukaryota > Metazoa > Chordata > Aves > Passeriformes > Sylviidae > Sylvia > Sylvia atricapilla. The sequence continues at coordinate 4,446,626 of NC_089145.1, read as the reverse complement.
ACTCAATGTAGTAATAAATGCTGGGCAAATGGTTTAGTCAATCTGAAAGGGTTAAAACTTCAACATTCAGATTTCACAGACTCCCTTCACTGGATATTTTCAGGGCATCTAATTTGCAGCAAATTGTCCAAGCCCTTCCCCTGGCTGAAGTGGTGACTTCAGTCCAGAAGAACCAGAAGCCCAAGGCACTGCTGGGGACCAAGCAGCACAAGGCTGGTGGAGACCTGGATCACACAACAAAATTTCTCACACCAATGTCAGCCAAGAAAAGGGAGCTGGAAACTTTATTTCTAAGGGGCACCTTCCGAACCAGAGCATCGAGCCTGAGAATCTCCTGTACCATTTGTAGTGTAACATCATAGCTGGAATCAATCAATACTTTTTGCACTGTTAACAAATCAGCACCTTATGAAGAGGGAAAACTGTTTAGTCCTTCCATCTCCATGTAAAGAAAAAAGGAAGAAAGGCTGGGAGAGCAGATATTTGTACCTACCACCATGGAGAGAGAAGCACTTTATGAAAACAACTCTGCCCCCAATAAGCATCTACAAGAATTACTTTTCAATGAGAACTCTTCTGCTCAGCGTGACAGCTTGCACACTTCATTTCCTACCAGTTGGAATTTCAGCAAAACAGAATACTGTCCTTCCTTTCAGGATAACTGGAGTACCCTGTTGTACTATGATACATCCACATTTGTAAGTTAAATAGAATAAAATGTGTCACAAAGTGAAACAAAATCTCAAAACAGAAGAAGAGAATTTTTGTAAGCAAATTCAGGAGAGAATGTGTTTGGCAAAGCTGACAGGGAATCAAGAAATAAGGAATGAAGAACAATTAAGTAAAAAAATTTTTTGAGCTTTTGAAATACCTAGGCATGAAAACTTGATCATTTTATCAAACAGATTTTTCTAAGTATTTCCACAATCATTAATATGTTCATGACATTTCATATACATAACTTCATTGATAATAGTTACTGTCTTAAAAAATAGCTTATCCAGAGTTTCAAAGGAGATCCCATTGTCTTCAGTCTTCCAGAATTCATTCATTCAAAAAATGCATATCATTTACTATTTGCTCGCATTTTAGCAGCTAAAAAGGTCACAAAGAATAGGACAATGAGAAATGAGGTTTTCATTAGTTTCACTTCTCATTTTAGCAATCCAAGGAATAGATAAAATTGTAGAAGATACTAACTGGAAAGGTTTAGTAGTTATTGTAAGAACTACTGAAACCTTTTGTGACTAGAAAAAAGAGGGCCTGATCTGTAAAAATCCCAGAGTGGATGATACCAATGGAAAAAACCTAACAAAAATCCCCTGATGTCTTTACAAGAATGAAACCCTGTATCACTCAGGCAGCAACCACACTGGAAGATTATGCCTGGTACACAGGTATTGAAAGGAAGGAATTTGTTTAGAAAATACAGAATAAGTATGGTAAGCTAGCACTGTAAGTTAATGCTGAAAAATATCATGATATGACCTAGAAAGTAAAACTGAAACACCTAATATACTGAGGGCAACAAGATATTCTTCATTTTACCTTTTGATAATTTTTACAATAACAAATATTTTTAACACATCTTTTAATGGCAGAGAGGTCACTGTATAAATAGAAAATAGTGACTATAAATTCTGCTTTAAAAAGGATTTAAAAATACCCCTGGAACTAGAAAGCACCCTATCAAGCCATTAAATAGCTTGAAATAATGTGGACCTTTTCCTTATGTTCCAGCAAGAACAAAAACAGCTGCACTAAGGAATACCACTGTGGTTAAACAATGAAGAGCATCTCACACAAGAGATTTGGTTTCGTTTATGAATAAAAAAAAGGCTGAAAAGAGATATGACCGCTCTTTAAAAATATAGAGAGAGTAGGTAAATAGTAAAGAGGATGCAGAGCTTTTTCAATCAAATCCTGTTTTAAAAGGAAGGGATTGATTTTAAAGAGACATGAAAATTTTTAAAATTAAAATTAGAAGAAAGCTTCTAATCATTAAAGCAATGAAGTTCTCCCACAGCCTTATTGTAGCAAAACAGGGAGCAGAAAACCCAATTATTTTTTTAGGTGAAATTTGGTCTTATAAGTGTAATTGTTGTAATATGGCTGCTAGTTGTTCTCCTTTTTTAAATCTTTAATTCAATCTGACTTTTCATAAGGGCCTCTGGCAGATAAGTACAATAGCTACCCCAGCTTTAATTTCCTTGCAGTTATTTGGAATACTTAAAGCATTTGCTCAATTATCAAAAAAGATTTTTGTCAGTTATCTCAGCTACCATCAACACTGACGAGCTGTTTCCTTTTTTACAAACTTTGGAATTGAATTTTCTGGACCTTGGGAAATAACATTAACTGCAAAGGATTCAACAGACACTTAGTTGTCTGCACAAAACTTTTTTTCCAGAAAAGTCTGTGCTATTTTCAGTCTTGGCAGGGCAAAACAATGTTACTGCAGAGATTAACATAGTTTTTTGTCAATTGTCCAAATTTTTTAAGTGAGATAATTTTCTCCTTTCACAGAACCTGAAAAAATTGGTGCTTAGAGCAAGTTCTGTGCCTTTTAAAGAGTTAATGGTTCTATCAAGTCTTCAAGAGTATTTTTCCTTCTATGTGTTATTGAGGAATGGGTGCAGCAGCCCATGAAATACTTCTTTCTTTTTTCTGACTGGGGAGCACTTTTTCCTTCTTTACGTACCACTTCTGCCTTCTACATTTTTAGACGTGTCCAGATCAGTAGTGATCATGGACTGCAGGATAGTTTCAGTGCAACAACAAGCAGCTCCATACGTTTCAGGCCACAGATGCCCTCGTTAAACTGCTGCTACCAGCCCAGTCTGGGAAGAAGGGTAGAACCTGCCATTTTACATGGGTTTTTGTTCTACTCAAAACATCCACATCATTTCTTCCAGAACATCTGTATTTTGGGCTACCTGGACAAACAAGGGCTGACAGAATCCTGGTGACTGACCAAATTCCTCTTTCCTTCTGGCAGGCAACACCTGGACTCTGCTAGAAGTGATCCTGGGGAGATGTCCCCTGGCCATAGCATAGAAAAGCTACACACTGAGCCATTCTGCCCTAGGAAGAGGTGAACATTTGGGTCTCCAAATGGGAATAAGTTTGGTCCTTCTGAAGCTTTGGTGTCACATCAGGCTGTGCTGACAACAGTTTGTTTCTGCACCCGTGGATAGTTCTGCAACAAAGTTTGCAACTTTGACTAAGAGGCCAACTCAGGCTTGCAGTTAATTTATAAAGTCATGGATATATAATGCCCATATATTCTGCTAGTTACCCTAAAGGAATTTTGCTTTCACTTTGAACAACTGCTGTCTTTAAGACCACACAATATAAACTGGGAAAGCATCCCACTTACCTGTAAATTGTCAGGAAGAGTTTTCTGCATGCAAGATGCTGGAGTATGAGGACTTGATAGGCAGAGAGGAACTCAGGTGACTCAGCTGGATGAAGCAGCTGAGATGGCTCAGGGAAAAAAAAACCACAGTGAGCAATATTGACAACCGGTTTCTTTGCTACAATGGTGAAAATAAAAAAATTAAGTCAGTGTGTATGTCTGTAAAGAAGAGAATCTGCAGAGCTAGAAAAGAAATACAGGTTGGTGACTACACCCAAATAGTGACAGGATGCAGATGTTTATCCTGGCTCTGGACAAAAGACTGCAGCTCATGAATCAGATTGGGCTGGGGCAACAGAAACCCCTCATGTTCTGGATGCTCTTAAGAAAACCCTTGTTTCAGTCAGCACAGTCTGGCAGTGCAGCACTTCACTATTCGCACTTGTACTAAGTAAGGCGGTCGCTCTAATCCTTAGCATAAGGGTTGTGAAAAAAAAAAATATTCAGCAAGAAAAAGAGAAGGATGGATTTAGTGTTGCTTGCTAGAGAAGAAAGATTGGAAGTAATTTATTTTAATAAATACTGCAAGACACCATAAATGGCAAAGACAGTTTTGATCTACATCCCTAATATATTCAAAATAAAACCTAATTAGTTTCATTTTTAAATGGCAATATTTATGTTGTTAATAATGAATTTAAGTAATTAATGAAAATAATAAACAGAGCAGTCTGTTAAAAAAAAGTACAAACAAGTTTAAAGGCTTTGGAAAAATGGTCAAATTTTAAAGTATTTAATAGTATGCTTTTGAATTTCAATAAAATTACACTATAAGGTGCAGGATAATACACTTGTGTGACATATAATAAATCCAGTGCATGCACAAGAAACAGGTCTGGTTTTTTTGTGGGTTTTTTTTAATCTTTTAGGCAATACTGGAATAAATATTTTTAAAAGTACATGGAAATAAAGTCATAACATGAAAAAGCATCTTTGAGAAATGCTCAACATCACAATGCTTCATTTTCACAAACATAAGGTCCTCTTGTTAACCCCACTTAGGTAAAGTCTATGCAATTTAAAGAACCCATGCTGAGCATTCCAGGACTTAGTTAAAATAAGTCAAACCAGTCTTTGCAAGTCTGAAATGAGTCAAACTAAAAAGAGAAAAAATAAAGCAAATAAAACTTTCATTTTCATCTTTTTGGGCATTTTTTTCTTACATTCAGCTTTTAAGCCAGTAAATAATTACCTTTGAGAGGGTCTAACAATTAAAGAATAACATTGATTAATTGGGAAGGAATGTGAGGAATACTAATCAATCCTAAAGACAGTTTTTCTTCTCCCACCTCAATCCTTTCCGTCTCCCACAAACAATGGGGTTTCTTCACTGTTCGGATTCCTTTAAAAAACATTCATATTCTTGTCCATTCACACAAAACTCTCTTGGTGAGCATTGTTTTGGGAGGAGTGGGTGGCAGGCCGGGGGCACGGGATGTGGAGAGAACAGATAGGATGTCAGGTGAAGATGGAATGCTGTGCCCTCTCTAACCAGCTGAAGACTCTGCATGATTGTTTTCTTACAAATAATACCTGTGGGTGTTGAAACAGCTCAGGGAATCTATCAAACACACCCTTTCACTCTGCAGTTGTAAGTCCATAAAATTTATTCTCATTTCAAAAGAATCTTGGCAATAATACCTGTAGGTGGTTGAGTAATTTAAAGGAAATCTGTCAAATCTACTTCCACTGACTTTAGCAATAGAATTCCGTAATTACTTCCAAAGTTGCTAAATGCAACAATTTATTTTCAGAATAGTCAGAAAGTTCTATACTGAGCTCCTACTTTTTATTTTAACGACTTTTTAATAGGCTTAGTGGAACAACTAACTCAAAGAGTAGATCAAAAAACTGTGCAGCATTTCATTTAACTCTCAAAAAGGAAAAAAAAAAGTCAGTCATACATGTTGGCAGCAGCCAGGACTCTACTGCAAGTGGAAGCCCCTCTTCACATGGACATTTTGCTGTTTTCTTACATAACTTAAAGAGGAGATATCTGAAACTAATCTTGATTCAGTGCTGTCTGTGTAGTACTATGTGGATTATTGACAGATTATTTATGAACAATGTAACTTCAGGCCTCTTTTACTCTGCTTAACAGATTTATTTCATATTCCTTAGATGCGAATAACAGAATCATATTGAAAGCTCAGAAATTAATTATAACCTACTTATACCAGCAGAATCTCTTAGTGCCCCCAGACACAGACACACACTCAATTTACTCTGTTTAGCAACTTTGTCAACTGAAGTGATTGAGGGTACATTTATTCACTCTCAGTCCATGGCAATTGTGATGTAATTTGACTTTGCACAATCCCCAGAGAAGGATAGGTAACCTGGGATTAACTGAATTAATCTCAGTGTGCCAATATCTATCTCAGGCAGATAAAATACAGGAATATAATCCTCTGTCTGACACATTGCTAGAACCTGGTTCCAGCTGATCAGAATTTATTTTTACGCCATCAAAGACAGTTAAGTCTAAACTAAGTGTTAAAACATCTCAATGTGTGAATTCTAAATGCTAAAAAAAAGGGAAATTCATACTTCAAGTGCAGAGACACATTACGTGCACAGGCGTTCTGTGGCAACCCAATGACAAAACTGATAATAACATGGAAAGTAACAAATTCCTTTTCCTTTTGCCTCCCTGTCATCACCAAAGAATCCACGTCCTATTCGGATTCACCTGGTCATGCAGGAGGCACCTCAGCACAGAACATATTCAAAAGGTGAACAGGTTTGTGGCCAGTGAGGCTTAATCAAATATGAGTGGTCAATACAGTGGATAAAGATGTTGGACCCTGCTATAATTTAAACTTCATTAGTCCCAAACGGTTGCTTAATTTCTATTTTGCAAAAGAATATCATCCCCCATCTGTGCTCTTTTGATGCTCTTTTGACTAATATGTAATTTTTTAGCATGAACCATATGTCTCTAGCAAACATTGATGTTCAAACGGGGAGAAAGAAAAAACAATGCAAGTTCATGGTAAAAAAAAATCCCCAAATTACAATCTTAGAGCACTCATTTAACTCCTCAGCACAACTTCAGAAAGATTTCCCCCATTTATGTTCCTGTATTTATTATCTGTGCAGAAGAAATGAACAATTAAATGCTGATGATAAAGCACACACAGTGTTAGCAGACCAGCTCATCAGGAAATGACACACGAGTGGCCACCATAGTTACAGTAAGGCTCTGATATTCAGAAGACAAATTGTTTATAAATTACATACCAAAGCAGAAGGAAAACCAGAGGCAGTATCATTCTTGCTGCTTATAAAAAGGAAAAGATCTATTTAGTCACTTTCTTTATAAACATGCTGTATCTGTGCTGCTACTCACGTTAGAATTGTCTATACAAAGATGTTTTTAATTACCCAGTCTTCAATAAGCTCAACCACTTTTTCTTTTTACTGAAATAAACCTCTTAGTTAACTGAACTAGATAAGCTCATACTTCATGCTTCTAGACAGAACTTTAGGTTTTACATCTTTTAAAAATACTTCGCGGAAGAATTTAGGATTTCCAATAATTTGCCTGGGAAGCAAAAGCCTCTCTAGATCTAAATTAAGTTTTGTTTATTCAAAATGCAATATGGCTCTCTATAGATTCTATCAGTCAGGTGCCATCAAGATCAACAGCGTAAAACCCGTTCTATTTAACATATCAAAATAATTTTTGTACGAGATAAATAGCTCAGAGACAATTCCCCTGCAATATGTTTCTGAAAAGTCAGCGCGAGCCATTTATGGTCTCATAAAACATAAATCAACTGCAAGAACCCTTGGTCAGAATGTGGGACATCACAACATTAACTCCCTGTGCTACAAAGCTTCCCTCATCCCCTTTAAGGGTGTCAAATCACTGCAAAGATTTTTGTTAGTAGCTGGCAACAACTTCATCTATTTAAGTGGTAATTGTTTCTCAGATGCGTTTAAATCTCAGGTTGAGATGGGGGTCTAGGGTGGGTAATCATTTTCTTACACAATACTTAATGAAAAAGCATAAACATAATTGAAATTCTCTTCCTTTTCCTGCCCTACACAATTTTTTGGCGAGGCAAATGAACTATTCCATATAGATAGACACACATGCCACTAAGTGATGTTTGTTTTTTCACTGAGGCTTTTGCTTTCAGAATAATTACCTATGCACAAACTCTAGATGGCAACATTGCACTTACTGTATTACTAAAACAAAATGTCACACTGAGTCCCTACATAGCCTCTTTATCAACATTTTATGTGCCACAGATCTATAGCCTCTTATTATAAGTGTAATGAAGCAGAAGTTATTGAAGCATTTTATTGATTGCTCAGATCACAAGTTTACTGTCATACTGAATTGGCACCTTACTTGCTGAAGCAAACTGCTGACACCTTTTTAAAAAAGTGACAACTACATCTATTTCATGACCAGAAATCCATTTTCATCTCTATCAAGACAAGAATGCAATTTTCACTTCATTTAACTGATGTTAGGCCTGCTCAAGGCATGACACTTAGAAAAAGACACAAGTTTAAGGTTCTTAAAATACTTCTGGTAACTAGAATGCAGCTCAGCTGTGGGAAAAATTTCAAGCCTCACTCAAATCTATAAACACTACAACATTCTAAGAATCACTTAGCTGAACTATCAAGAGGGCAGTTTTCTATTTCAATTTCAAAATTACCAAAACACTATTTTTACATGATTTTAATAAGAAGCCAGGGTGAAATATTACAGTTTTCATATGGAATCTTGCTCTACACAAAGTTCACTATAACACGGGATTATTTCCTGAGTGGCCTGCACACAGGTCAAATAGACAAAAAAAAAAAAGTCTATTTTTCTGTGACTTATAAAGAAGGAAATAAAAATACTTAACATCCCTTCAAGAGCGTAAATCAATGTCATATAAAATTAGAAAAACAGAAGCTTCAAGGAAGAGGAAACAAATAATTTATGTCAACAAAAAAGGAGGGGGGATGTTACTGAACAGAGGCTGGGATACTCAGGTTATTCTAATATCTACTCTCATAACCCACAAAAGTACAACTACAAAACTGTGTTGAATCAGAAATCAAGTTAAGAATTTTGATGAAGTTCTTGTTTCCTTCAAATAGCATCTAATAATTATTATGATGAGTTTCTCACAATATAATATAAGTTGCTGAAAACAGCATTATAAACAGGGTTCATTTGGTACAAATTTCTGATAACTCTGTAAAAAAGTATGGGTATAGAAATGATAGAAAAAAGGATACAGTTTAAAAACACTTTATAAAAGTGTATCATTTTATCAGTTTCTGCCAGGCAAACCCCCTGAAAAACTATTATACCTGCAAGCTAGTCTGAATTTTATTCATATGAGGGAAAAAGAAAACAAGTCATTAAAATTCTTGCTGAACAAGGTAATTACTGTAATCTGTGAAAACCAACTGAAAAGTAATGGTAAATATATTTCTTATAAGGTATAAAAGAAAAAGTTATGGAACAAAGCTTTTGTTTGTGTCTCACAGAGATATTCAGCCTCCAGTACTTGAGCCAGCAGTTTCAAAAGAGCCCAAGAAAATAGAAGAAATATGGACTTTCTTTTTTCCTTTGTTCTGGTGTTGGCAGTATTTCAACTTTTTAAAATCGGTAATATTTTTTGTGGCTCTGCAGAGCAAAATGAGGAAAGCCTCCTGAATTACGTTGTTTATTCATATGGCTTAGAAAAAGTGTTGGATATTCAGTTTGAAACAGTGCAGTTAAGCTTGCTTTCCCATGGCCAAAATGGCGAATAATAGAATCAGTCAATAATTTTATTCCCTTTTGTTTTCTTGTGGGTATTTTGCATACTAGCTCCATTACTTTAATGTAATGTAATTTGCTGTGGTTCAAATGATTAATTACTATTACTGTAAGTTCTGCTAGATCAAGCTAATGAACATTCAGCACAGTTTGCTGTCACTTCTCATCCCAGCTCAGTCCCCTCTTCCCCACACACAAGACCCTTCTAGTAAAAATGAAAGCACACGGAGGAAAACCTCAGCACCAGCTGTGTTTGTTAACCACCACATTCAAATTTTGCTAAGCCCTTGTTAGTAACTCGTGCTCAAAACCACCTAAATAGTGAAAGAAACTTGAGATTCTCAAATACTCAGACACCTGCATTTCCCATAACAAATTTTCACCGTGGCAAGGAGACACCCTTTTATTTACCTGTTCGCGCGACCATTTATTTTATTTAGTGCAGGCCAGGACGGCGGCGCAATTCTAAATGAAGAAAACGTTTAAAAACCATTAATATCATTTTAAAAGGTATTTGAGCCCTCTCTTTTGGCCTCTGTTTGGCTGTGCTAGGCCTGTGAATGACAGCTTCCCTGCTTGAAGCACACAGAAAGCACAGCCTCCCTCATTCACTGTCAGTACTATGGCCTTTTCACACGTTCCCTCCGCAGCAGTGTTTGTCCCCAAACACTGGGACCCGGCACAATGGCATTCCTCCTCCGACACCCCCACCAACAGCACCACGACCGAGGAAGAATGCTAATGAGCTGGACATCCCCCATCTCGGAAAGTGTTAACAGCATCCCCAGCCAGCAGATATGCTGCTAGTGCCATTGTTACCGTGTCACGGCTCGCTCCCATTTCTTTGGGCAAGGCTCTTTATTCCCTGAAACTATTTATAGTAGAAATTATAGAAAATTATAGAAAAAACCCACACCAACAAGAGAGAGAGAGATTAAAAATGCAATCTTACATGCTTTCCTGCAACTGCATACATTATATATAAAATTAACTGATTTTAACTCCTATATGTATTTGGGGATCCCAGATATTCCAACAGATGCCTACACAGCATGTCTAAAAGAGTGAGGTAAAATACTGACCTCTAAAATATTAATAGTAGAATGATTCTAACCAAACTGGTGTTTAATTTTTTTTTCTTGATATTAGAAAACTGCATTTTACAGACCCAGACTTCATGGCATTAAAATGTCGACCTAAGATTTGCTGAGACTTTAGGAAATCTTATAACTCATTGCATATGTGTGCAGCTGAAATTAGAAAGTAAAAGATAGAGATTTCCTGTGGTATAGTGTTTATTTTTTTTATTATTATTTTTTTACTTTCTCATTGATTTAAAGAAAAGTAAAACCAGTTCCCAAAGCTCAAGTTTTACCTGGTTTACTTTGCCTATATGAATTTCAGGGAATACTTTGAAGAACACTGCCTGTCCTCTCTGGAAGGCTACAAACCATCCAGCCAAGGGGCAGAGCTCCTCACTGTGCCCTTCTCTGGGGCAAGAAGCACCAATGATATAAAGACAATACTTTTTTTAATTTAATACATGCATTTTTGACTCAAGTGCAGATGGATTTAACAGAAGTACATATATTAGTGTATTATTAGCTGTATGAGCGACTTGATTTCAGTGGACAGACTAAAGTGTCTTAGCAGAGTAATACTGAATCAAAGAATATAACTTTTTTTAAAATTTGCTTTCCTTTTTGATTTAAATTAAAAACTGAAGCAAATATAAGTAATTCAGGTGTCAAAATAGCAGAGAGACAAACCGAAGTCAAGCAAATCTATTTAATGCTGTCAAGCAGTGGCTGGATGTTATACTGGTGTGAATTCTGCATGCAGTCACCACAGTACTGCACCATCAGGCCTCAGCACAACAGAACAAAGTGAGAGTATTTCCCCTGGATGTCTTGGTTCGTTATTAATGTGCCTCTAACCTTGTAGCACATCACAACGTGCTCGTTACAAAACCAACTTGCTTCAGTCATTCAGACAAGGAGATCGACACAAACAAAGCGGTGTAAGGACACAGTGAGAAGAATTGTTATACCTACAGCTGAAATAACCCTCAGTTACTATAATGACTTCACTGACGTTCAGTACTAACACAACTTCGGTTAGAAAATGGCTGGAAAAATTAACAGAGAGACATCTTACACTGAATTATGTGTTGTATCTTATCTTTAAAGTAATATAACTCAACACAAGATTTTGGCACGTTAGCTGCACAAAACATTTAACATCCTTGTGCTGTAAAATTTTCATTTAAGCAGTTAATTCAGTTTTAAATGTTTGTTATAGTATTTTAATCTTAAGTTTTTTGTAGACTGTTATAGCTGTACTGACATTTGTCCTCGTATTCTGGACTGCTAAAAGTTACAAATGTCCAAGCTGAGTATATGAGCACATATCTATATGCCAGGCTTTCATTCTAAAGAATAATTTGTCTTCAGAAGAGATTTCAAATCTACTAAAATTGTTATATTTTTCTTGTCATTTACAATTTCCTACTGAACACTGACAGATAATCACCAGAGGAATGATTAGCATGAGCTAATTTACTGAAATGTCTTCATATATTCTTTACAGAAAAAAAGTGAAAAGTAGTAAATAAATTACTTTCATGTGAATTGCTATTTAGAAACTCTATTGTCTGTTTTGTTCAACTCATTGCCAATAGTTGTTAAATGTTTATTTGCATTATATATATTTGCATTTATTTAAGAGTTTATATTACATTTTAAGGCACTAGAAAGTAACGGATTTCACTTCTGTGGCTTTTGTGACAGGCAACATTATCTTAAAAGGGTAGAATTATCAACAGAATGTGTAAAGATATTTCCCACTTTTTAATATATCACTATACTGCCTCAAAAACATTCTGAAACAAGCTGCTTTTTTTTTTTTTTTTCTTTCTTTTCTCGTTTCTCTTTCACACGCTCTCTCGTTTTTGTTTTTGTTTTGTTTGATTTCTTCTTGCCGACCACTATTAGTTCTGGAGAGGGCCAGTCTCTCCCAAGTCAATTCTCATTTCCCCGTATGGATCTGACAGCAGGAGGTGCTGCATAAACAGTGACACTCCGCCTGCTCCTCTCCTCCCCCTTCCTCCCCAGCCTGGGAGCTGCTCTCTCTGCTGCACTCCTCTTTAACTCTGGGGCCAGCAGCAGTTTGAAATGTCAGCTCCCTCGCTGCCTGTTTAATTTCTAAGTAATACTTTGCCTTCAAAACATGATTGTCTCCTATTTTCGTGAAGCACTCACCTAGTCCTTAAAAATATGTACATTCCTAAGCATATAAATGAAATTATGTTGCTATGCTCAGCAAGATCAGTTTTCACACTTACGTTTCCTAAAATTCAAGTAATAAAAAAAAACCACCTCATTGCTTCCCAACTGTCAGACAGGATATGGAGTATCTGTTTTCCACTGCTTTTTCAAATTAAAAATGCATGTTGTTTGACAGCACATGTATAGAAATGAAAATAATGATGTTTTAAAATACGATACATTTATTTAATTTTCCACAGCGTCATGCCAACTGCACTTAGAATTGCTTTATTTATGTATTTATAATATATTTCAACTAAATCATTCTTTAAGTTACTTCTGTACGAAGACCCATGAGAACGATTACAAGCTGCCTGTGCAGAACAGCAGTGAGAACTGATGGCTTTAGAGAATTTCCACACAAGGAACAATGCAACACATGACATCCCACAGCACCAGAGATACACAATCAACTCCTCTATCGTGGGCTCTGCAATTACAGGACAACTATTTCATTCTCCTAACAGGCACTGCAGCTTCTCCAGTACGTGCCACAATTCTTTGTGACACAGTGCCAACCGTTGCCTTTACACAATCAGTACATTTGAAAATAAAAACAAGCAGACTTTTAAAGAGTGGCACAACTCACCTGTTTGCAAGACTTTGCAATCACTGGTGCAGGGCCAATAGAACTCCTTGGATGTAAATCTTTGCTCCTGAGAGGCTGAAACCTTCTCTCTAAAGACCCAAACAGGTCCATACAAAGGTGTGATGACATTTTGCAGGCATCTGTCAAGCAGAGGAGCTATGAAAAGAAAAGAAGAAAAAGGAAAAAAAACCAAACTCACCAAACAACCAAAAGAAAATGCATTCGTTTGACCCAACTGAAATGTACAGCCTCTAACACAGCCTCGGCATCAGAACTAACTCTTAATATCTATTATTTATATCTGACCCGGGTTAAGTCTTGGAAAAGCAACTCCTGCATTTCTAGTGGCCACCATGAGGGATGTATTTATATGGAGACACCCCCCATGAAAGGCTCATAAGCGCCGTGAGCACACCTGAGTAGCTCTGAAGTGTGCCTAACTAGCTGCACGGCGTGTCGTGGTGTGCACTGATTGCCTTATCTTCTCATTTATCACAGATGAGTTGGAACCAACCTTGCTGAAACCCACTAGCATTGTCCTGATAAAATTGCAAGATCCATGTTTTTTTCTGTACACAGCTTCCTGTTGAAGCTGTTGAATACACCCACAATATTATAAAGGGTAACGTTCATAAAATAGAATCAACGCTCTCATAAGCTGCTTTAGTATAACCTTCTCATTGCCACCACCTAAAAACCAACTTCTAACAAATAAAACTGCTCAGTGCAGCTGGTCAATAACGAGAAAGGTCAAATGAAAAGAGAAATAAAATTGATTCATGGCAGTGCTCGCAACGAGATCTTTTCCTTGCTGTTCTTAGATTTCAAATCACTGCAAAGGTTGAAAGGATTCTCTCAGAGAGACCTAATGCCTATATGCAAGATAAATAAGGAATTATTATTTTGGCTTCGAGCACTGCTAAGGTGCATGTGCTGTGTACACATTTCTATGTAAAATACATGGGCCTTTCTTTTACAACAAAATAAAATAATATTCAGTAACATTTCAAGGGAGGGGGAGGGGAGGGGAGGGGAGGGGAGGGGAGGGGAGGGGAGGGGAGGGGAGGGGAGGGGAGGGGAGGGGAGGGGAGGGGAGGGGAGGGGAGGGAAGGGAAGGGAAGGGAAGGGAAGGGAAGGGAAGGGAAGGGAAGGGAAGGGAAGGGAAGGGAAGGGAAGGGAAGGGAAGGGAAGGGAAGGGAAGGGAAGGGAAGGGAAGGGAAGGGAAGGGAAGGGAAGGGAAGGGAAGGGAAGGGAACCAAAAAAAATCTGGTTTTATGAGCAATATGATACAAAATAAAATTAACTAAATCCATATAAAGCATACCTGTGAACAGTGCAAACAAAACTATATACATAATTTCCCCATCTAGTCAATCTGTGGTCATAAAGATTCACATTAGCTATGTCGGTATAAATGGTGTATTTCCAGGTACATAAAGACTGACACAGAACTGCAGATTTTGTCAGAGAAAATACCAGAGGAGATGAATTACACTTTCCGTATTTTATTAGAATAGGAGATGCTTTCCATTTGGGTATGGCAAATATTAAGCCTCAAAAGCTGTTCACTCAGCTGTGAGAACAGAGTCTGAACCAAAGCCTCAGTTAAGAAACTTTCATGTGCAAGTCCTTTAAGAACTAGAAATGTTTGGACAGACAAAGAAGGAGCATCTCGTGGTTAAATTTATCTTCAAGAATAAATAAATAGGTAATCATGCAACAGATTGTATTTTGCCTCTGCTGAAGTTAGTGTATTTTAGGAATTATTTAAGCACATGGTTAAGTGAAACTGTGCTTATTTTTGTGAAAGGCATTACTTTTTTAAAAATTGTGTTTAAGTCCAGGTCTTCTGACTTCCACAATTTCATGATAAAATTTGATCATCTAGTCAGTAATTGTATGTATTCTCACATAAACACTGCTGAGGGCTTCTATATAATACTTACTTAGAGGGAGACCAGACTTCACAAAATAAGACTGAGGATTCACTGAACAAGTTAATACACATATTAAGCTACTCTTATGATTACCATAAAGAGTAATACTGCAAGACTTTTTGAAAATATGTCACCAAAGCAAAGACCCCAAACCAGAACACACACAACAAACCAATAAATATTTGCTTTTAAAACCTCATTTCTCAGGATATGGCCACACAATTAATATGAGCAAAAAATATCTTAAGTTGACAATAAGTGAATTAATAGTTTTCCAGACTATTCTAATAATGCACTTTCTATCATGGGAGTCAGACATTAAATTAAGTAGACTAGACTGAGATTTGATCAAATTTGAGATTTGATACAGGAATACTGGTAGAGGTGAATTTAATTCAGTGAGCAGCATCAGAATTAAATCCATGTTTCATGTTATGTGATATTATGTGATGAGGAGTGGTTATAGTTTTACTTAGTTCAAACAAAATAAAAGGATGAAAATCTGATCCCAGTGATGTCTTTTGGAAGTTTACAAAAAACTGAAGTGAATATGGTTTTTATTCAGTGCTTTTAAACATAGTTACTATAGGATAAACTTTACAGAAATGAAGATCAAGACAAGCAGTGCTGATTTTCTGAGTGTGTGAGTAGACTGAAACATAGCTGTGGAAAAACGTTTCTATACTGGCATTGAATGTTACATTTGAAACAGCAGCTATAATGCCTACAATAATTTAGTTTTACCATTTTTTTAACACAAATAATTTTAACATCAGTATAATGCAGCAGTATTGATCCACTTTCTCTGAAGGTACTGACTTTCAGGACCAGAGAGGGAGAGTTCCAAGATCTCATGGGGTAGCTGGGAATTTAAAGATTCAAAGTGTCACCTCTTTCAGACACACCTAGCATCCAAATTACTCAGCAACACTGATTATCAGACCCAACTATTTTTTTATAAGCAATAACCATTTCCATAGACATCAGCTGACTTTATCTGTATAGGTATTTACTTCATTCCACATTCAACCTTACTGTTTCTGGATTCATAGTCTCAAAGCATTTGTTTTCTTTCTTCTTTTGCCACCCCATTCTTTTGGCCTCCTTTATAGTAATCAAAATATCAATGTCATTAAGTTATTAAGTATTCCCTAAAGTATGAAAATATGTGCCTAGAAGGTTGAAGGAATAAAAGGAGAACACCAGAGCAGTCACTTCAGAAGAGTGTACTTCCACAGAAAAATTCCATAAGTTTATTCTGTGTGGCAATTCCAGAAGGTATTCAACATTAAAAAAAAATAATAATAAAAATCACAGTTTAAAAATTCTCTCTACTTCAGGAACATTTACATTATTCTTATTTGGAACGGATGTAAGGATAGTTTCCAATGAACAGCTACCTACTTCCAGACTTGCATATATTTTGGTGACTTGCCTAAAACTAAGAAGGGCTTAGTCTGAACCAACCTTTTAAAAGCTGAAGGAGAATTGTAGGACAAAGGAATACAGATCACCTTGACCCTGATAAGTAACAGCTGTGTTGATTACCAATACAGCCTCACTCCAGTGAGTCACAGCAGTATCCAATAAAGAGAAGTGTGATAAAAGGGAGTGGGTTGGCTGAGGAGGGAAGGATCATGAAAGAGGAGGAACCTTGAGTAAATGAGAGGCTGATTAAGAAGGATCCTGGGGAGAGAGAGTCATTGCTGAGAAGTCACTCCAGGGCTGCAGTCACAGTCTAGCTGGGTCAAAGCCTGCAGTCAGAGTTCAGTAGGGAATAACCAGCAGTCAGAGGCTGCAAGGGAAACCTCCAGCAGGAGCTTGCTGCAGGCAGAGTCAGGGGATGGCTGGAGTCAGGATGGCTGAGCTGTAAAGAGGAATAAAGCAGGGCCCTTTTCATGCTGTGGTGAACAAGGGGTCTGTGTCTGGGCTCATTTCTGCCCTCTGAAAAGAGGGCTGCTGCAACAGTATCAGCAATGACTTCACAAACTATCTCCCAACTCTGCAGGAATGCTTGGTATTGTGGCTTTACACAAAATAACCCTGCAAAGCAAGGTGAAAAGAACATAGAGACACAATTTCCAAAATATTTGTAAATCTGTTGTGAAGAGTTCCACAGTCTTGTTACAGCTGATCAAACCTACAAACCCTGAGCTATGAGGAAGGTCAATAACAGCATTGACCACAGCAGAAGAAGGTAAATCAACCCTTGCAGGAAAGGGCATGGGCTGACTTTCAGGAGCACTCATTGTGATATGTCTTTCAGGAGGTTAGAGAGGAAAGAGAATGTAGTCTAAGTTAGGGAAAACACTTGAAATTATAGGCAAAATCTCTTTCTTCTTTGTAACTTTATCCAGAACTTAAAATGTTGCATTAGAACCAAACGGCTTTTTTTTCTTTATTTAATGACTCATTTTTCCCATTGCAGCAGTCACATCTGCTACGGAGTCAGCAGTGGATAAAGGAGAGTACCCAAGAAACTTGGCTCCTCAGCTAAGCCTGAACAGTGTAAATACACATTTATTGTTTTTATTCTCCCCCTTATTGATTTTTTTGGTTCTAAATCCCATGGCAAACATGAATTTCCTTGAGGAAAATAATTGTTTTACAGTGTAATTTTACACTCCTCTGAAGAAGATGAGATGTGAAATTTTCTCTAAACAAAACCCAGGGATTTTAAATTGATAGAGAAAATAGCATGATTCCACTGTTTGCAAAACAGAAGAGAAAAATCGAGATTTTTTTTTTTGTCTTGTCTTTAAACTTGCTGAAAATTATAAAAGGTGTAGTGTTTCTCAACATTGAGTGACAGAAAGTATGAAATCTAGTAGGATGTCCACAAAAAAGCCGAATGTTTGTAAAGAAATGGGAAAATCACCATCTGGCGATTTGCAATCATACGCCAGGGACATGCAAAACACTAAAAAGCAAACCGCCCAAATTTCAGTTTGTTAACTTTGTTACTTAGACTCATGACCTTACTGGAGCACAGACATAATTTCTTATGATAACATTTCTGTAATCCTTTCTTAATTTATTATGCTGAGTACTTTTCTCCATCAATTTCTCTTAGCACATAAGGTACCAAATGGCTTTTTTTTTTTTTTTTTTTTTTTTTTAGCACCAAATAACAGTATCAGAACAACCAGAAATAAATCATCAACATTTTTTCCCATTAGGGGAAACAATGATCTTTCAATATGACCAAAAATATTAGAAATTCTTTCTGTGCTTTCTAGTGACAAGGCTATTTTCTGAAGGTGCTTTGGTATTTTCAGTATGCCCTGTACACTGTATATATATCTATGTATATAAATCATGAGGGCATAATCTTGAGTAGTGCTCACAGTGCTCCTATGTTCTAATTTTTGGCAACCAGGATGCAGTTTCCATGTCAGGGCACACTGGCATACATTGTCCAAAACTGTAATTGCATACGGGAACACTGCAATGACGGGTAGAACAATCCATTTTCTTCTGTTGCTTAAATTACGTCGGGGTGTTTTTACTCAAACAAAAACTAATCTAACAGCTGCTGTGTACTTTTGTTTATATGCTATAATGTCAAATCTATGGTCCCCAAGGTACTTATGAGAGATGCTTTAGCAGTCATTTTCTTAAATACTGATGCCTATCCGAATTTGGATTTTCCACCATTGAACAGAATGACAAGTACACGTTGGCTGTACTTTAAAGCAATCTTTCACAGCTGCTTCGCTTTTCCAGTGATCCCATTAAATTGACGGGCATATTCCTGTGGGGTCTGCAGTGTTACCGATTCTGCTGAACAAGATGTTGATTGTACCTACAAATTCATATAACACAACTTGGCTTTTTTTGTGGGAACCACTCCTCTGGTCATCCTTCCATCATTTTTACCTGAGCAAAAACTAATTTAAAAGCTGTTCCATCACTGTGCCCTTTACTGAACACCTGGTTGTGTTAATTGTTTTAGAAGTGCAAACTCTAACCCTGGTGGTGGGTAGCCATGAAAACCTATGAAGTCTCCTCAGTTTCCTAAAATGAGGCATGAGTCATGTCTCTCTTGAACTGAACGAAGTAGCTGTGCATTAAATATGCTGCACATCTTCTGCTTGAGCAAGTGGACCGAAATGGTGTGAATTGTTAATGCCTTGCTGCTTTGGTTCACGGCTTGTGATTGATCATTTGTAACTATATCTACTCCTTGTTCCATGAAATCAAGTATGGAGTAAGGGTTCATCAGATTTTTGGGTTAAATTGAGAGTGAAGAGGTACTGTGTGTTGAAATAAGAGTTGCCATGTTCGGGGCTGGCCTGTAACAGCATGGAATCTAAAGGCGATATTCAAAACCACTTCACTCATCATACGCTTACTGATTCTGAATAGGGTCCATTTGGCAGGGGACATTTGGTAGTTTTCCAATACACTTTATGCCTCTTTCTTCACTTCTACCACCCTGCACTTTTTTTTTTTTTTTTTTTTTAACTGAATAGCTTATGCAGGTCGAATAGAAAATTAATATATTTAAGTAACTTGCTGTGTAAAAGTTAAAATAGGCTTGGACTGAAAGGACTGTCCTGCAAATTAATGATGCTACCTAAACATTGTCATTTGCAGGACTCAGGCTAAAGAACTCAGCAAAGCCTTACTCAGGGGGGAAGAATTAGAATCTCATATTTTGTAGGAATTTATTTTTCAGGCAGAAAAAGAAAGCTACACATCCTTAATTCTTACTCCTCAATCCTTTCATGTGCAGGAATGACACAATTTCCAGACATTGCAACACAGCTTGTGACTTTGCAAATAGCAGTGTGTGGGACCACAGCAAATCCAGCCAACAGCAACCAAAGTGACACTTGTGATGGCCCACAGGAGAGGAATCACATACAGTATCTCCACAGAACAAGAAAGTGGACCAATGTCAAACTTGCTGCTTGTGATGCTCACACTGCTCTATTTGTGCAGCAGAAGCTTTCCTAGACTCACTGTGCTGCCTCAGCTCCTCTAGGTAAATCCTAGCAGCTCAGAATATAATGTAATAACGCGTCTCCCTGTTTTAAAACAATCTATAGAAGGGATTTAATTCCATGTGAGTGTTCAGTTTGGAATGAATTAATCACTCTGGTCATGGGAAGCTTACATCTAGGCTTTCCATCTGCTTTTGTGCTGAAATTCTGAGACAAATTGAAATCTGGACAAATTTACGACCAAAGTAGAAATGTGGAGTAACAACTGGCTACTTTTGCTAATCATTTAGGAGTAAAGAGAGAAATGGAAGGGAATTAAATGAAAGTGCAGGGAAAAGGAGTGCACTTCATGTATACCTGTGTATATTTGTGATGATTAATTTTATTAAAACAGAGAAATACAGCAGTTTAGTTTCATTTCGTCCAGTCTGAGGCACACAATATTCTCCATCTCTCTTAGTTTAATATTCATTTTGATAATGTAAGCATAGCATAAGCCTATAGCAATCTAGTCCATGCACAGGTTTTGTCATTAAGAGTCTTAGGGAGGCTTCAACCCATGAAATGTTGGAAAAACAGAAGAAGCCATCACAAATGAAGCAGCTGCATTTCTCAAACTCATTTTGAAAACATCCCATCTTTTTTCCTCTTTTCTCCTTCTGCCTTTATGCGAGCACCTTGCTGAGGTCAAGCTTCCATATCTAAGTATTGAATCAGGCTCTCTTTTTAACTGTTTAGACTTCTGATGACTTTTTTTGGCTTGTAATTGTTATTGGGAAGCTTTCCCACACTTATGCAAGGAGCTGTGCCACAACTGGAAGGTGTTTATCAACCCTGTAAAGTCTTTTATAATAATTTTCCTGGTTATTTCCTTTTTTAAATGCTGACCAACCTCCAGATGCTCATCTCTGTTTTCAAAACATCCAGTGGTGAAGCATTTACAGCAATCTGTAGAGAGGAAATTGCAGCAGCCAGGCAGTGGGAGGCTGAGGCAGCTTTCTCAGCCACAGTGCATTTAGAATTCTTGAAAACAGGTCATTCTGATACCTTACTGCAGCTCACCTGGTGACTTCACAGGGTCACAGAATGCCTGAGGTTGGGAGGGATTTCCAGAGGTTTTTCTAGTTGAAATCCCTGCTCCAATAAGGGTCAAGCAAGAACACATTGGCCAAGGTTTTCTGCAGTGTATTTTGAATGTCCCTAAGCATGAGACCCCAAAACATCTTTGGACAAACTCTTCAATGTTTGAGCAACTCATAGCAAACTTTTTTTTTTCTTATGCTGAAGTAGAATTTTCCCTCGCTTTTTGTCCACTGCTTGCTATCCACTCATTGAATTCTACTGGGAAAATCAGAATGCATGTTCTTTACTCCCTGTAACCACAGCCTGTTCTTGTGGATTGCATTATGGCTACTCAGCTGCAGGCCTTGGCATTTCCCTTTGCTGAACTTCATGGCACTCCTCTCTAGCTATCTATGCATTCTTTCTCCAGCATTTATTCTAATAGGTAAAAGTTCCTTAAGACCTACAAGAACAATGCATATTGCCTAGTTCAATACATGTTTAACTTAAGTAGGAGCTACTGGAGAAAATCAGTCTTCATGACTCTGACCTCCTGTATATGAATTTCATTCAGGCAAAAGAATCACTCCTAGTGAACTAAAAAACCCAAACTGCCTGTGAAGGGATATATTCAGATTTCAAAACAAACAGCTCCAGATACTAGTCTGAAAAATTCCTGAAAAGCTGAGGTAGTGTTTTCTGTTCAGCCAGATACAGGTACTGCCAGGCAGGAGAGAGGAAAGCTTGATGTCATGATAATTTTCTTGTATTTTAATTTACTGAGTCAAGGAAAGGTGGACTATATAACTTAGCGCTGTTTCAGTGCTCTGCTGGTTACAACCCATGGTGTCAGCAGCTACATATTAGCCAGATTAATTCAAACTTTTTAAATTATTCTTTTTCCTGTTCAGAATATGCTTTCTACACTAAGCACTATAAAGTAGATACATTCATGTGTCAAATAAACTCAATGGATTCTGTTGTGCTTTCCAATGGAGAATTTTACAGGTGAGTAGAACTTAGTGTGGAGCATTTAGTTTTATGTAAGTATCAAATTTTAATGAAAAAAATGTATAATCTTTCTATTATAATATATAATATATGTAATATTGCAGCCTAACAGTAGACATTTACTATAATAATAGAAATATTCTGTGTAAATATATAAATTGAAGATGATTTTAAAGAGGGAAATATTTTCATCATATGGAGTAGAGGAAGGCAATAAATATTTCAATGAGTTCTTTTTACAACAATAATGACAGTCCAGTTTCTCCTCAGAAAATTTGGGGGAATATTTAGCTGAGGATGTCATGCTTTTCTTATTACAAATATTTTAATGAGCATTCCCTTCATTTCTTTTAATATCCAAGAACATATTCATTTAGTCTTTTTGATCTGAAAGTAGCTGTAAACTTTGAAATAGCAAAAAATTGCTCATAATTAAGGCAGCCATCTGTCTTCCTAAAATGTGGCCAGGGAATGTTACCTGGCTTGTAAGGAGAGTCAAAAAGCCTTGGAAAACTCTACTCACAGCTGAACTAAAATCTGCTTTGCTTCTCTGAAAGTGGTTAAGACTAGAGGAGGAAAAAAAAAAAAAAAAAAAAAAAAGCAGAATGCTTACAAAGATATTCCTTGAGGTGCAAAACCTAAAGAATATAAGGTCCTTTTATTTATTTACAAATACTAAATCTTCCACATATTTTTCTCCCATGACAGAAGATTATTTACAGACACAGGCAGTTCTAAAGTCTGAAAATCTTGAATTCATTTATTTAAAATCTTGTACTGAAATCTTTGTGTCAAAAGAGAGATATTCATGAATAAGAGAAAACAGTCGTGAGGATATATTTTAAATACCTAATTAAGTTCATAGTACAAGGATGTAGGTATTTGCTAAAAATAACCATTAAGGAAAGCTCAGAGAAATAATCTTTGGCCTTTTTAAACAGGGTTGAAATGATGTCTTACTTCTAGACCATATACAAGGGTGGAAGAGAGAAACTGTGTCTTATTCCATTGAAACTGAAAGAAAAAACTTTCATACTAAAGCAGTACCTACAAAAGACAATCAGTTCCTGAAAATGGATTAAAACTATGCAAGCATTAAAATAATTAAAGCAATAGCTTCAATTATAACCTTCCTTACGAAGTATTTGTCATTGTTAATTTAAATTGAGGGCACCAACCCATAGAAATAATTTTTAAAAAATCTGGATTCACTTATCTGTGTAAGTCCTCAATGTAGTTAACAGAACCTGTCCTACAAACATTGCTTTACCACTTGCGATAATGCCAGTTTTTTATCCACATACCTTGTATTAGTATCTCTCTAGAGAAGTAAGGTTCATCCTCAGTGTGCAATCATCTGAAAACTTTAAAAAAAGAAGGTGTTACCACAAATAATTAAAACCTAGTTCTTTAAGAACCTTAAGAAAATCAAAAAAGCCTAGAATAAGCCTAAACAGCTACAAAGAAAAAATTTACCATAGAGAGAACAACTGCCTTGGCAAAGCAATCTATTCTCTAGATAAAACACAGAAATGCAGAATGTACAGTTATTGACCTTTTGATTTCCAGCAATGACCCTACATGTTTTCAAGTTCATCATCCTATATATGCAAATTTATTAGAAATGCAAGAAATTGTGTATTCCAAGTCATCTTGGGGGAAGAGGCTGTGTGAAGATAATTGCAGGTCTAGCAAAATATTTTATGCCTCTTACCAAATAAATAATATGAACTAAAGAGAAGAATTTAAATGCTTGTGAAAAATGAATTTAAATGCCAGATGCTGTACACCTAATACAGCAGAAAAACCTTCTTCAAAGACTTTATAAGTAAGACTAAAAATTAAAACTGCTACCAAATCTAATTGTTTAGTCACACAGAAAGATGACTATGTTGTGCTAAATTTTTATGTGTAGTCACTGACCATAGATGATCATGGTAGAAAACAATAGAATGTAGCAATGTCTTAGAGCTCTTACTCTGTGACTTCAGCAAGAGATCCCTAGCAGTGGGAAGTGCGTGGCCTACATTTATTTGAGTTACACTGGGTCCTGCACAGAGAGGGGAGCCTTGGTTTTCCCTACTATATTTATTCTCGCAGTATATTTTGATTAGACAATGCCTGCTTTGAATAAAATTACATGCTAAACTCTGGAAAGGTCACAGTTTCTTAATTTAACTCCTGAGTCCCATTAAACATCCAAATGCACTGATTCTTATTAATTTAAATGTTTAATCCTAATAGCTTTTGATAGAAAGTTATTTTTAACTTTTAACTCTTCCAACAAATACAGGAACTCCCCTTCAGAAAACTTTAAAATAACACACCCCCAACATAAGACTGTTTTTGTTCATTGTATTCTATCAAAACAGGGAACACCACAAGCTATTTCTTGTGCCCATAGAAAAATTCTAAATTATATTTACTGTCCATGCCTGCATTGTTCTGATTTTTCTTAGTCATGCACTACAGCAATTGTTTCAGAGAGAATCCTCCCACTGCTGAGATTTTATGCTGAACCAGGTTTTTCAGATTGAACAACATAAAGTCATATAGCTCAGTCAATTTAAAGCTTGCATTTCCTGATAGCATTCTTTTAAATACTATTTTCTTGCTACACTTACTTTGAAATAATTGATTATTGAATATTTGGCTTACTTCCCTCCAGTTTGTACAGAAATCCTAACACTTGAGAATATACAATAGCTGTTTTATATTGTCAATGCTATTCAGCCAATGCAAAATTATGAAGGAGATGAATCATCACTATAGGAGTTCTGTGATTAAAGCAGAAACTGTCACTGAAGTGATGCTGCTGAAATTACCTGTCATTCTTTGAAAGAAAGTCTGAGAAAGATAGTGTACAAGTTACTTTTTGATGACAGAAATGGCAATACTTTGACCAGGAGGAATTCATTGTTCACGGAGCTGTTGAAAAGAAGAGGCAAGAGGAAAATACTAATGATGTTATTCAGCCATCATTCCTGTTTCAGGCCAGGCAGGGGAATATCCTAAGCTATCTTTTCGAGGTGCTCATAGACAACACAGAGAAGAAAAATTTCACAGATCTTGTAAATTTTAAAAGGAATGCATCCCATTTCAAAAATCCAACATTCAACTGCAATAAGACATGTTCAGTTGTGAAAAATGCATCTCCTGCCTCAGTAGAATACACATTCCAGAACTGACACTGCACACCAAACTTGAGAGAAGTTGCCTGGCCAAAGAGATCCAATTTAAAAAAAAAAAAGACAAAAAGAATACATCATCAATAAAAATTCGTGGTGTTCTTTTTTTTTTTCTTTTCCTTTCTTTCAATTTTAACTGTAGTTACAATATCTTCAATGCTGTTCTAAAACTCTTTTAGAGTTTTAAACTTCTGAAACGCTTTTGAAGGTGCTGCATATCACCTAAGCTAAAATTCCCTATATTCCTCTCCATTTGCCCATTTCTCCACATATTTGCCATATTTAGTCCAAATGCCATGTCTCTGAACCAGCTTTAAGACAGAATCCCTTCTTTGCAAGGGAGATAGGAAAACATGCAAATATGATTTCTGACAATGGGGTCAAGGTCCTCCAACAGTTTTTCTTTCCAATTCTTTACAACTAAACGTTCCTTACTTTTCTAGGCAGTTGCCCAACTGAAAATTACTATCTTAAATAGGTTTGGGAAAATCAGGTTCAAGTTTAAGCTGAATGATATTTTAGACATTTTCTGGACTTTGGTGAGACAGAAAAACTGTTTCATACACTTATTTTCAAATATAAAACTAATAAGAAAAAAGATCACTATTATCTTGTCTCTTCTTTCAGATTTTGTAAGCATACTTAACATTCAGTTTTAATTGCATAAGGACAGGCATTTTCAGCATGAAAATTCCTTCAATCAATTCTGAATCCTCTTTGTTATAGATCAATATACTGATGGTTGTGTGATGGATGAGGAGTTGACTAAGTAGAGATGGGAGGAAAACTGTTAAGGTTGTGCAGCCTGGTAAATCTGCTTTTTTGAGAACTGAAAAAGAGAGAGTGTTCAGTGTATCTTTCCTCCATTTCTTCAGTGATACAAATCTAGCAGAAGTGAAGTGAGAAAGTCATCCCTTTTTTCAGGGTCTCAGAACACAGATGAAACATCCCTCAGTGTGCCTCAGGCTTCCCTTCCAAGCTACCACCAGATTTTATGGATTCACACACATCTCTGCAGAGCTGGCCCACTTTTTCATGACTAGGTAAAAGTCTGAGAAGAAATATTTACTGACAACACAGGAATGAACACATTTCTCACACAGCAGCAAAAATCTGAGAATTTGCTAGCACACACTGAAAAACACTATGTTTTAATAGTTTCTTTTAAATCATGCTAGGTCAATGACACTGCCAAAGGAAGGAATAATGTCTCAAAAACAGATAATATTTGTAGTCAAGGGAAAAGAAAATGCCCCTTTGCTATATTGGTGATTTGACTGCACCTCAACTGGTGTTGTTCCAGATTAGGGCAGTGTGCTAGGAAATTATCAACATATGCACCACATGCTGCCTTTTTTCTCCCACTTTTCAGTAGACATCCACTTCAAGACAGGATATTGGACTATGTGAAAGTCCAGTTGTGATTTTTATGTCAATGTGGCTTTGTTTTTAATTTACTGGCAAGAAATAATATTTCTTTTTAAATTACTTGACTTGATGAAATGCCGTTTTGAAAATTTAAAAATATTTCTGTTTTTTACTTACTGTTGTAAATATTGATAACACCAATTTACAGCATATTTTAAATGTGCCACTTTTTGTTGTGGTTTAACCCCAGCCAGCAACCCAGCCCTGCTCACTAGAACTCAGCAGTGGGACAGGGGAGAAAATGGAAAGGGCAAAGCCAGAAGATTCATAGGTTGAGATAAGGACAGTTTAACAGGGAAAGAAAAAGCCACATACACAGAAGGAAAGCAAAAAATGGAATTAATTCATTGCTTCCCAAGGGCAGGCAGGAGCTCTCCAGGAGAGCAGGGCCCCGTCACAGGTAAGGGTGACTTGGGAAGATGAGCACCATCACCCCAAATATCCCCCTTTCCCCTTCTTCCCCACTTTCTATGACATCCCATGGTGTGGACTGTCCCTTTGGCCAGCTGGGTCACCTGTCCTGGCTGTGTCCCCTCCCAGGCACCCCAGCTCCCTCACCAGTCACTCCCAAACAGCAGAGGCAGCCTTGGCTCCGTGTGAGCCCTGCTCAGCAAGAACAAAAACATCTCTGTGTTATCAGCCCAGTGCTCAGCACATCCAAAACACAGCCCCACACCAGCCCCTGCAAAGAAAATTAACTCTACCCCAGCCCAAACTGCACAGCATGACTTGCAAATAAACATAGAACTGCCCCTTTGCCCCCGTTCTCCTTCCTCTCACAAAGCAGTACATACATGCTGGAATTTTCCCAGTAGTTTTTGTCTTGTAGACTCATTTGTTTTTTACTCCCTTGCAACCTCTTTTCTTGCACGTGCAGTAGATCAGTCTCCAGAAACTATTCCAGATTAAAACTGATGACTTCAGCTGGTTTTTTTTGGCATAGACCATCCTCTTTGCATGGTTCAGTGAATGATGGAGCAGCATCCTTGCACTGGCCAGGGAGCTGCAGAGGTGTTACAATGACAGGACACAAGTGGTGGAGACTTCTTTTAGCAGCAGCACTTGAATACATTGATTTGGAATACACTCAAAACTAGTCTCAGTCACTTTTACCCTGTCACTGTTGGACATCCACAGCTCCCTGGCCAGTCAGCCTTTACAGGCAGCATACATATCTATGAGGAATCATGGATATGAGTTTAATAATTAATTTTCTATGTCAAGATGTCTCTGTGGAAGAAAAACCAAAGATTGATTAATAGGGTTTTTTCTGTGATGTTCAGAAATTACTGCTGAACCTTTTTTGCTCCAGTGCATAGACAAGCTTGGTCCATGTGTTTTGATTATCCTCATCATACTGAAGGAATTGTAAGTGTTCTAGTTAGACAGAGGTTCTAAGGACATTTACTGCTGAAAGTTATTATTTGCATTTGAATGAAATGTCTTGATATCTATTAGCACCAATATTACAGCAATACAATTAATTTATATTACAAAAATATGGGATTATCTCTATCAAAGCCAACATCAGAAAACTGACAGACAAATGATTTTCCATTAACTGTGCCAGATGTAGTTATATATTTTCTATGTATATTTAAGTGGGTGAAAACTATAGAATAAATAGAACAGTTCAGTTGGAAGTGTCCTACAATCTTTAAAAATCCCCCAGACCTGGAGTACATAATTCAGGGGGGCTAAACACTAATATTCCAGGCATTCAAAATTCTTTTCAATGTGTAGTGCAAATTGTTGTAAAGGATTCTATGTTGTTAATCAACTCCAGGTTTGAAAAGCACTTAAAATTTTTTTAAAACTTGTTTCAAACATATCACAGAATAATAATTGACATGAGGCAGTATAAAGCATATAGGCCATACTTGTTTTGGGACAAATACACTAGACTTGCCTGAAAACAAAGACAGCAGTAAATTCTTCTAAAACCTATTGAAGCCCAGAAAGTGTTAAAATGCTTTATATAGGAAAAAAGATTCTTGTATATAGAAAAACTTCAGAATATGTCATATATTTTAAAGACAAGCATTTTAACTACTGAATATTTATAATATCCAACCGAATCAAAATTGACTATATTTGCAAACTAAAATTGACTCTATGTGCATATAGCACATATAACCCTTACTTCAAGTAGTCTTAGAAATTATCTTCTTGGCTATAAATCCTCAGATTACATGCTATTAATTAGCCCACACAGAAGTAGGAGAAGAAATAGGCATCATGAGAAGCAAGGTGGCTACTAGGCAAAGACAAGGGTTAAATGGCAAGGGGATTTCAGAAAAGAGGGAGTAGGGAAGTGAAATTTCCTTATATAATCTGAACACACATAATTCCTGCTTTATTGAATTCCAAGGCTTTATCTACAGGATCTTTTTCTTGCTTTCTTAAATCATAACCTCTAACTATACAAAAGCAGTGCTACTGCAGTAAAAATGAATGTACTTTTGAGATCATTGATTCAAACACGCTAATAAACAAAGATTACCTTTTCATTTTGGTTTTGTGAAGCAGTATTCTAATAGTTATCGTGCCTGTACAGTTCTTAAACACCAAAATTCCAACAGAGGCATTCTCTTCTACATGCAGATGACAATGATATGTTTGATTTTTCTTTTGCTTGACACCACTATGAAGAATCAGGCCATTCACTGTCCGAGATACTTGCTTCATAAATCACAGATGGTCTGAAAGGAAAAAGATAAAAAAAGTAAAGTGAATATTTGGCTTCAAAATTGAAAACATCATGCTTCCCTTTCTCTACTACCTTAAAATACACACTGGCCTGTGTCTCCACTTAGATGCTGGTATTTTCTGAAATACTACCACCAGCTTCCTACTAACCGTGACATAAGCTGTAGCAAGCTGTCTGCAGTGATAGCCTGCATAAATCATTGTTCCTGAAGGGAACAGATGTTCAGGGTATGAAAGAGTAATACCACAATTTAGTCATAATTAAAATTCACCTTAGCGTGCCTCTATCAGTGAGCAGAGAGGAACATTTCACTTCTCACCTACAAAAATGAAATGCCTCTCATTTCTTATGCTTCAGAAAAATTAAGTCGGAACCTTTTGTACATTGTTTGAGTTCCACATCTGACACCACATATAAATGACATTTTTATTTCACTTCAACTGTTAGTTTTCTTCTTCTCCCAAACACTAGAAAATGACCTCTAAATGGTGTACTGCCACTGCACAAAATGCACTTACAATTAAACCTTCAAAGGAGATTTTTTGCATATCGCATGCAGAAATATAATCAGTATCCAGCTACAGATCAAAACTGTGCCAATAAACACAATCATTGGACTGATAACAATTCAGTCTGAGCTGGGTATATTTAAAAATTTAGGGGCTGAAGGCCTTTAAAATTATTCAGTAATCCACGATCACTAAAATCAGTGGCAGTTAGAGGATTACCCCAGGAAAAAATTTGATCCTTAGCCTTATAACTGCCATTAATGTTAATGGAATGTGTCTACACACATAATTTTGAAAAGGTGAGCCTCATACTGCTGTTATAAAAATTGGATTACATTAGATGCATGACAATTCTTTTGAAAAATTGGTTTCAATGCACAGGCCTTTATATCATGAGGCTACATTATTATAAAATATAAAGGATGTGTTGATTATGTTAATAATTGTTTCTAAATACACTAAAGTAAAAATGGCTGAACCTTTCATAGCACTCTAAAATTCTAAGACAAAAAATTAATCATTTAATCAGCATTGATATTGGTAATCAATTTGAAAAAAACCTCAAAACCCTGTAATTAAACCATGGTTTAGTTTCCCCATATCTTTAGTGACTGTCCATGGATTAGATCCTCAGTGAATGTATATTAGGTAACTTTACTGAATTCAGTACAGCTACTGTAACTTACCAGGACTGAGAATGTGAATTGGTAAATTATTAATCCAGTAAGGGGTTTGTAACTAAATTACTTCTCAACAGGAAAGGGAATTTCAAATTTGCACTTGAACAATTGTGGTTTGTTTTCTTCCATGGGGATGTATCTACAGTAGTTCAAGCAACGACTGCAATTTTTAGTGAGGAACCCAAAGCTTCCCCTTAATGTACTTTGATTCATACCACAGGGCAGTTTCAAAGCAGGCAAACTGATATTATTTGGATGAAATTAAAGCAATGGATGTGATCCAAAGCCCTTCCATAAGGCCACACTACGGCTAGTGATAGCTAAGAGTATTGTCTTTTGAAATGCGTATAATGTGGACATTAAGATCCTCTGTACTAACAACTGCCTCCTTCCACACATTTGCTTTCCTGGCACTGGACTACTTGGTAACACAGATGTAGAAAATGTAGTAACAAAGATGTTCCATTTTTCTGCCCTTTTCTCCAGAGCCCTTCCTGTTCCTTGTAGAATTTATGAATTTTGCCTTATCTCCACTTTTAAAACAGCACGAATGTGCCTTTGCTGTTGTCAGGAAGTTCTTCTATGGTACAGAAATTTGGCATGTGCACTTGGTACGGACTTGTTAAAATCTTCTGCTAAAAACCTAAACATTCCCATTGCCACTGATTCCAGCATCAAATGACTTTGCTGACACTGGCTGTACTGAGGAGTCTAAGGCTCAACAGCCTTTCACACTGTACAGGTAAAGCTGCTAGGTAGGGTACAGATGGGTGAAGACCATCCATTTCCCTGCCCCAGCTAAATGAACAGTGCTAGATCAGGAAATATAGAATGGCATTAACAATTCCATGTATTTCACAGTCCTTATCATTAAGCAATTGGGAAAAAATTGTTATTATTGTTGATTTTATTAATTGAAAAAGCACAAAAGTTTTAGTAACTATATTTTAGAAGAGAGTCTCCTGAAAAATTGTAGATTTCACAGAAGAGCTTGAAATAATCTCCTCTCTACAAGGACATGGATGACAACATGGATAAGAACCACTTATTCATACATTAAAGTTCCTTTTACTTCATGAACAACAATTTTTGAGGACATTTTTCTTATGGACATTGCCTATGCTGATAATCCCCATTTGTGTGAAAAGATTAACTAGTTTGACTGTACAAGAGAGCCTGTCCACTCAGCATATAGGATGGCTTGATGACTCCTGTTCTTGTAATCAATACAGGTTTCAGGTTAGGGTTAGGGTTATGGGACCGCAGCAATGAGGGTGATGTATTTCAGCATTCACAGGAACAACAACACACCTTGAACCACACCTTCCTGTGACTTGTCCATGAATTCCACTTCTGACCACAGGAAAATAGTGATCCTAAGAACGACGGTTGCAAGACCAGGTTAATTAATGGTTGAAAAATATGTTCACTAACATTGGAAATCAGATCTCAAAGTCTCAATAGCAGTGAGCAAAAAGATGGACTGACATTTGTAAATTTTCAAATTATGTTTTCAGAGAAGTTTCAGAAAGTGCTTAAGCTTGAGAAGAGGGGGCTCTAATTAGCATTCCCAAATCTATTCTGTCTGTATCATGATCTGGTGGGGTACTAATTTATTTAGTTATTGCATAAATACTAAGTGTTATTTTCCATATAAGCGAGTATTACAAGTCGTTTGTCATACAAGAGCAAAAGGATGCTCTCAGTTTAGGTATGCCACACTAAGGGTGGATTGGTTTCCTCCCAAGCAGTGTGGTACTTGGAAAAGAAGTGGCAGCTGATTCAGACTATAATGAAAGATGACATAAGGTGAAACTTGGAGATCGTTTGGCATTGAATGCTAAGAGCCAGTAGATGCCTAAAGGCAAATTTAGGGAGATTACAGCTGCCTAAACCAAAGAATGTGATAAAGAAAAATTTTGTCCATGCTTTAAGGTCACACTCATAGTAGCCCTGAAGGCTGGCTGGAGACCCGTTCTGAAGGTCAAACTTGTCTATATTCTATAGGATAAGCCTGCCAGCAAGACTCAAGCACAATAGGAATAAGCCCTCCAGGAATCTGCATGGCCAAAAATGTGAAGCACGACTTTTGTTCCCAGCCTTGAATGAACAAGATGTCAATGAGGTTTATATGTGCATGGAAGGCACTACAGGGTAATGAATAATCTGCCACTTCAGAGTGGCACAGACATAAAATCAGGTACTTAGTGTCTTTGTCTTCCCTTATTTTCAAAACTAAATTACTCTTGCCACCTGAAATCATCTGTACATTGATGCTTCTGTGCATCATGATCCTGTCTGGTTTGATAATTCAGCAGCTGCCAGTCTTTTGGGGCTCACAAACCAGGAACCTCCAAAGCAAAATTCTTCAGTTATGTACACTAAATTCAGAGACAAAGAGCAACAGCACCTAGTTCATCACAAAGTAAAACAGACATCAGCATTTAAATTTAAAAATAAGCTGAAGAGTCATGGTAAAGTCTCATTTATAGAGTGGCCAAGTGTTTCTATTTCCTGGGCAGAAGGTGATCAGATTCTGTAACCTTCTCCTTCTGACAGTCACTTCCGCATTTCACAATTCCCAGGACAGTGTCCACAGTCTCCAGTTTGCAGGCTGCACTGATATCTTTCTCCTGTTGCTATTGGCCTGTACAGCAATGAAAAATTTCCGAGGGAGAAAGGAAAAATGGCCATGGGAATCTGACTTTACAACTTATTGACAATAAAGGACTTATTTGGAACTAGGGTAAGGATTTTATAACCCCAAGGTTACATAATGTCCAAACAAGGTGTTTCAGAAGAGGGTGGAATGAGTTTTGATACCTTTTTGTGACAGGGATAAGGAACAGAAATAGAGCAAAAATGGACGATGAACAGCAGAAGATTGCCAAGGTTTGTAGGGAGAGAGAACAATTTACAACTACAACTAAATAAACAGGGAAGTTATTTGGCATATAAGTTCTTCTTGCATTGGTTACTCAGATATCTACAAGGACCTACCATCGCTGCTTCAACACAAGTGGATTTTATTCATGTTCAGACTTGTCTCTGAAGTTTTATCCCTGTCTGAGGAGATTTGATGAGGTGACCTGCAGAGGTCCTTTCTAAGGCAAATTATTATTCTCAGTAATCTGCCAGTGTGTAGCAGACAGCTGTACAAGCTACCATCAACTCTGATTTGTACCTTAATTTGATAACTTTAATTTGAGTCTTGATACTGCAAATCTACAAATCTTAGCCTAATTTCTGTACATGCATTTTTCATAAATTTTTATGCCAGAATTTACCACAATTTTCCAAAATTAAATCACAATGGTAGATGTTGAAATTACTCAAACAAGATCAGCAACACTAGCTAACAATTTGGTACAGAAAGTGAAGATTAACTCAGCAAAGTGACATTACACTTACAAGTGTAGATAAAGAGAACATATCCCCTAAATGGAAGCAGCCCCTACCCAAAAACACAGTAACACTGTTACTGCTGGTTAAATCAGCTGTAAAGCTCTAATAAGCTCAAGATGGCAGAATTATAGTTCAAATTCACATGCAAAGAAATACCTTCCTCCAGCAAAAGAGTTCTTAGTGACAGGATGACTTAAAAAGTTCACAGTTAGGAATGAAGAATGGTGCTTGTAGAATAACGATATGAACTCACAGAGTCCTAAAATCCTTGTACGACATTCCCTAAGTCCCTGTCTGAGGACTAGACTGTTCATGAACTGAGTCCAGGTCTGCATTTCCTGTTACATTGAACTGATTTCAAAATTTGGTTTTCTTACTCTCCCGACACCTCTACCCTTTCGTTCACAATTCCTTTATGCTATTGTTGCCTAAACAAGATTTGGAGACTTGTAAGAAACTTTCTTCAACAATAAAAAAGCAATAAAATACTAGGTTTAAAGGGATTAGCATATGGTATTACAAATACATTGATATTGTATACTATATATTACATTATGCTGGTGTACACAGACACATTTTTCTTTAACTTCTTTCTCTTTCCTCACCTTCACAGAAATAAATACCAAACACTGCCATGAGCAAACTTCAAAACTTCATGAAACCAAAACTATCTGTCTGGGAAAATACTTTTTCATCTATGAACAACAGGACTTAATTTTCTCAGTTCCCACTTTTAGGATTTTTAAAATTGTGCAACACATTTTAAAGGCTACAGAACAGTAACAGAGACATGAAACTGAAATATCTTATGCAGCAATAAAAGTAAGTGTTATTACAATAAATATGAAACTCCCTGATATAATTTGTGAGATAGAAAGAAAAGTCTGAGTTTCCTAAAATTTAAACTCTAATAGTAAGAACAGATAATGTTCCATTCAATTATGCTCTCTGTTCAAATTCCAGATGCCTCTCTATTTGGGAAACATATTATGCCCAGGTCACATTCCTGTGTTTAACTAAGTTTACAGTCACTCCCTTTTCTTTAAATACTTGAGAGCTTTTTGTTTCTGCATGTTCTGAAGTGTCATCATTTATTGCCACAGGCACACTGGCTATATTTAACTAATAATGACAGCAGTTGTCATTAGATTTTAAACTCACTAACACTAGGCTGACATATTACTTGAAGTATGTCTTAATACTAAATTTGATTAAAATTACAAACATCCCATCTTCTCTGCCAATCAACAAGCTTCATCCCCTCACCCTGACCTTTTCTATGAACTCTGAAGGAAAATAGGACATGGCAGCAGAGTCCACTTAAAATAAGGAAGGCCCCCAGATAGTGAAAGTACTCCAATATTGTGTTCACAAAGCACAAATAAATGTTTAGGTTCATTGATGAATGATCAACATTGTTCATCATTTTTTGTGTGATAGGAACCTGAAATGTAGAATTTCTAAAAAAACATGCTATAATTCCTTTCCAAAAAAATGAAGTTACTTTGGGAAATAATTGAAAATATGCAAATGACTATCAATTAAAGTTGCTAATCTGTCTAACTGAACAGGGAATCAACATTAAAACTGTGCAAAACTTCCTATGAATACACTGGAGCACTCCAGAAGCAAAGAAAATTGTTTGAAGAAATAAAAAAAAATTGGTATTGGAAGAGTTAAAAAGAATTAACATTTGTTCATGCAATTTCACATGAATCCTTACCTTATTTGCACTCAAGTAAACATAAAATTATTTGGGGATTAAACAGGTGTAAGTGCCAAACAGAATAAACAAGACAAGCCCAAAAGACACTGCAGCAAAAATGCAGAATGATAGAAACTTATAGAGACTGGGTGAAATGGTAAAACTTCCAGGCTTTTTGGCTGCCAACCCCAAGTTCAGTTGACGGGTTCATGGTTTACAGTGCAAGCAATTTTCTTTCACTTGGCAGAGAGAAGAGGCAGAATGCCTCTTTGTCACCCATTCCCTACATTTATCTTCACCATTCCTCTCTATTTTTCCCTCAGACTTATGAGCACTGGATCTGGAATGATAATGGCTGGAAGTCTCTTTGTCTTGAATTTGAATGAATTTCTCCATTTGTCGTGGCTGGTAATAATTTTTGGCTGAGGGTGTTTTTATATCAGGCATCAGAGATGTAATCATAACTTATTTTAAACAGATTCTTAACTACAATCTGCAAAATAGTAGGGATACAGGTCTCAGTGCTTGGCATTTCTTGAAGAAAGTTTCATTTAAACACTCTGGCTGAGTGCAAACAAAGGGATTAGACAAAGGCTCTACAGGCCAAGATCTTCATCTGTTCCCATGTGAAAGGCATGGAAAACCATTCCTATAACTACTGGTTCTTTGTATTCATAAGGTTATATCAAAATATACCCTGGATTTGTCTTCTGGGATATTGTTGGGGGTGTGTTAGCACAAGTCCAAGCCCTAGGTAAATAGAGCTGTACTTTAAACATTTAATTGAAATTGGTTTGGCTGTACCTTATTGTTTCCACGTTCTTTTCTTCAACATAAAATTTTAAGCCATATTTTAAAAATATTTCCAGTCTAGAAAACAGCATTATTCTTTTTTATTATTAATACAGAATTTTATTACAGACTTCTTCATCATGATTATATTCCTACAAATGTGGATATCACGAAAATGTACAGAATGACACCTTGTCAAATCCAGATATCTTGCAGCCTGAGCCTAGTGTAGAAATTTGTGAAGGAATTTAAGTTCTCTCCTTTTAAATTCAGGTGGATTGTGGGAAGGGCATCAGAGTCTGCATTCTCTCAAAACTAAGCACTAACACCTAACTAATGGATGCATCTTACTCTTTGCTGCTCTACACAAAAGTATAATACGAAGCAGTGCTCTTCAGGAGGGTAAAAGGGTAAGAAATAAGGCATTTTTTTTGTAGTAGATGCTATCATTTTATACAATCAGTTGAAAAAGTGGAAGCTCCATGTAGAGGGTTTAGTAATTTCTGTTTAGCAGCATATTAATGGTTGTTGGGTGTTGGCTGGCTATCTAAACAATTTTATTTGCATAATTATTCTTACGGTTATGTCGTTTTTTAACTACGGCTTTTCAATCGCAAGAAAGTTCCCAAGGTACTATGGAAAAAATACTCCCTCTGGTGATGTTTTTACCCTGCCCAACTTGCCTTATATGCTTATGTGTGTGCAAATTCATTATCACTTTTGACTATCAGTTACATCTGGTTAGATTTTCATGTTTCCTTCTTAAAGCCTATTGCTCGCTCCCAGAAATCAAACCAGGAATCATGGTGGAAAATGTCTTTACCCCAGGAACAGCACTGAGCTAAAATATATCACAAAGGTCTCTCATATTTCATTAAAAAACTGCCAATGTCAATGAGCAGGACAGTAAAGCCAAAGACCAGGAAAGGAAGTTAAAATCTGACAACACACATTTGCTGTGGCCATTGTGCCATCAGCAAGGCCTGAAGAAAATATTTATCAAAATCTGCTGCAGAAGCTCTTGAGGGAGCACTGCTGAGCCTTCAAGAAGAGTTTGGACAACGCTGCCAGGCACATGGTGTGACTCTTAGGGATGGTCCTGGGCAAGGCCAGGAGCTGGACTCAATGATCCTGATGAGCCCCTTTCATCTCAGCATATTCTGTGATTCTGCGATTCACCGATACGTGTACCTTTGACTCTTATGCCAAAGGAAGAGATTTTTCCCATAGTTTGCTAAGGAAAAATCTAAAGAAGAAAAGACAGGGCATATTAGAGTGGCATATCTATTACCACTGATTCCTGTATATATGCTAGAAAAAAACCCTAAAGTCTTCAATGCAACTGAGCAGCTAGAAGGGAAGCTTCAGTCTAGTGAAGGATTCCAAAGTAGCTCATAAATTGGCATCTTTCAGATTTTGAAAAGTCCCTCATAACAGAAAAGGCTGTAAGAGATCTGTAATACTATTTGAATCTGAATTTTCCACAGTAAAAGTATAAAATTAGTTTTCTGAGAGAAGCCCTTAAAATGTATTCTAGATGTTGCTGGCATCCTTCTCAAAGAGCAGAGTTGTGTTATTCTATCTTTCAGGACATGATCAAGCTATTGTGGAAATAATCAATTCTATGTTGATATGTCATGATCAAGAGAAAACATCTATGTCTTACAACACATCTCTGTTTTAGGTCTTGAAATCTCCAACCTAAACAAGGATAAGCTCATAATATGTGATGATTTACATATGCTAGCATATTTTATGGGTATTTTCATGCAAAATCAGAGTATAAATAAAATAATAATATATAATAGAGACTTCAGAAAAAAAATGTATAAAATGTATTGATTTCAAGTTCAAAATTTCTTTTTCTTCTAAAAATAAATGTGACAACTTAATATTTATGTACTGGTGTGAAAAAGCCCTAGAGTACTTAGAGTGCTGCTTGGAATGTAAACCTTTCCAAACTGGTCAATGGTTAGAATCCATCTTTTCACTGACACTACCTTGCAGAAAAGACATCCTATTTTAAATGTAATCACACTCTGAAGCAAGATCATGGAAAGTGGCAAACACAGAAACTGAAAAATTGCTGAATGGAACATGAAGTGTTCATGAAACCATTTTTCCACAATAACATGACTGATATGCACATTTTTTATTTTTTTTTTTATGAAGGAGTGATAGCAAATCGATAATTTAACTCAGCAAGTTTGCTAAAGTCACTGCAGTCAAATTCAATAGAAATAAGTACCAGTTGAAGAAATTGGTAAATTATGAAGACAGCATGGAGCAGTACACCGGAAACACTTGAAATTCAATTGTAATGAGGGGTGGAGATACAATAAAAGCTGCAGGAGAAACACAAGGCAATAAAAGAATAAATAAAATACCCACTATATTTGAAATTCAGCAATTGCTAAATATATTTGTCTGCAAACAAGCACTGAAGTATGTGTGGTCCCATAATTTCCAAGGAATAGTTAATTAAATGTAACCATTGACCATCACCAAATGACATGCAGAAACTGCACACTACAGAGAATCAGCTCTTTGGCACAGCTCTGCATCAGACTAGTCCCACAATAGTCCCCCCCCCAAATAGGTTTTAAATGCTTGAAACTTGACACATGTTTTTGGTAATCTCCTGTTGGAATGGCACCCTGTCACTGTTATGACACATATATTTATTATAAATACTGAATTAAATTAGAAGCAGCAATGGCTTTCGATTTTTTACCCCAGATCATGCAATTTGTCCCCTTGTGTTCAAATCCATCTTCACCTTATCAAACCCTCAAGTTAAGTCTTAGTGTTTTAGAAAGATGAGCAGATTATAAATCCCAATAAACCAAGACATCAGCACTACTGGAACTAGACTTCATCCAGGAGCAATGAAAGCACATGCACAATGAATACAGTTCTGACAAACTTCGTAATTTCTACTTGAAATACAAATTTCTACAAAGGTGTTGATCTTGCAATTATTTATGTTTAAACTACAGCTGTAAAAGCCAGTCTGATTTCCATGGCATCACTTGTACAGATTCCAGGGCATTACACTATATCACTGATCTTCCATTCCCATGTAAAAAAGAATTGCTGCTGACATTTGACCTGGTTACTTGTGTGTTCAGGACTGAAATGCAACCACCAGTGTGTTTACACTGACCAGTCTCTCTGCTCTCTGCCCCATCTTGGGCTAGAGTAAGAAAATATAAAAAGCTACTGCCTGTCCCTATACACCTCTAAAACCTATCTTCAACACACGGCAGCTTTTTAAAAATCTGTACACTACCATTCATTATATGTATAAATACCTTTTTTTTTTTTTTAAGTAAAAAAAAGATACCGTGGAATCCTTTACAGAGAATTTGTGAATGCTTTTAATGTCGGTTCTGATTTTTGAGCACTTGGAATTCTACACTATGAACTGTCATTTTCCAGTTCTATTAAACTTGTAAAGAGGGATGTTAAAAGGCCTATTTCTGATATTGGTGGCTTTTTTACTTACAGCAGTGACTTTTTGCTGTTATACTTACCCTTTTAATGGACACACAATATGCTACTCTGTGCCCAAGCTCACCTACTCTTTCTTTTCCTCAAAAAGACAAGGCACATCTGCCACCTGCTCTAGTCTGTGTCCCAGCAACAACTGTCGAGCAGCAAAAAGATTGATTATCAGTCCAAAAACCATTCACAACACCAGATTTTGGTAGGTTAAGCTTGCTGATCCAGCAAGAGATGGTGTGAAATTTTCAGTAATGTGTGCCAACATTTTGGTGCTAAAAGAACAGCAGTGCATGTCACAATGAAACACAGCCAAAGATACGCAGACAAAGCACAGAAGTTTTTGTTTTGGACTTGGCTTGCAAGAGGAAATCAGAGAAAGAAAAAAAAGACTCACTTAATGACTTTGAAAATCTATCAAAACCCTCAAGTCATATGCATGGAGAAACTAGAATACATGTACCAGTGAAGACTTTGTGACAAACAGCAGTGCTCCCACAAAAACCCTGCAATAATAGGATTGTGTAAATGATTCATACAGCCCAAATAGCAGATTTATCACACACTTTTGCAAGAATAAAAAACAGTGATCTGTGCCTTTCTCTGAATATACAGACCATTAATTACAGCCATTTGGTGATTCCATCACCTGAAATCGTATTCAGAATAATTTTTGTTCTTAAAAGGAGATTATAATGTATTAAATTGATTATGTAAGGCACAGGCTTACCAACATAAGTTTCCTTCGTAAATCCCTCCATGAATATGTAAACAAGCCTTTAATTGCCGGACTCCATAATTAGTATTAGAGGTTTCTGTTTAGAGAAAAAGCTATATAACAGTGATTTTTTTGTGAAATAGCCAGTAATGAGTATGATATAGACTTTGTCTTAAAGCATGTTTCTAGTATTAACGATCTCTAAAGATTAGTGAAAGATAATTGTATATTTTGAAATTTTGAATGAATGATTTAACACTAAAATATGTCCCCCAATACTTCCCAAGATAAGAAAAGCTATTGAAAACTATGTAGAAAAATAAAACCAGACTTTCTTCTAAGAATGTACATAATAAAAAAAAAATTGCACCAAATGCTAAGAAATCTGTGTATAAATATGTACTATATATATACAAAATATGCAAACTATGTGAATTATTTGCTCTTGTTTTTTTCTTTGCAATCCCTAACTCTCTAAAAAAAAAAACTCCTACCACACAATTTGCTACAAGAAGATTATAAAAAAACAAAACATTTCATGTTATGTTAAACAATTCATCTTATTACATTTCTCATTGGAATTGTACACTGGAACTGTAGATTCTCACCTGCATTTACACCATCTTCATAATAATTTTGCTTTAGAATATTTAAGGTTGTATTAATTAAAAGTTCTTTATCACAAATGATGACTGAATTAATAGTTTGATAAAATACCCAGTGGTATATTCAGTTTGGTGAATCCTACTTAAGCTACAGATTTAAAATGCTGCCATGAATTTGCAGCAGAAATCTCACAAGGTACTTCATGATCTTAAAATGACAGTGCAAACATTTACATGAATATCTAAACTGTAGAGGGTTCAGAATATTTTTCACCCTTCTTAAAAACTGAAACATAATTACCATTTTGGTAAAAGAATAAGAAGGAGCAAAGAAGAATTTTAATGCTAGTCTCACCAAACAGTCCTAAAACTTAGGAAGCATAGAAAGAGATATTACATGTTGCTCTGTTAACTTAAAAAAAACCCATGTCAAACGATGGCATTAATGAATCCAATCTTACATTCTGGTTTATTTTTGCTAGTGGAATAAACCTAATTAATTATGTCTGTTTGATGTCACTGAAACCAAACAGTAAATTCAATAATCTCTTTACATTTTCACCAGTTAACCTCCTGCAGGCTCCCTAATGTCTATTCAGATCTATATTAAATTAAGTACCAATGCTAATGAAGGGCAATAAATGTGGCTGTCAGTAGATTTTTCTTTCATTAAGCACATTATCCTCTTACTGAGCTGTAAATGAGTAAACATTAGTTTTGTTAAACCATGCAAAAAGGCAGGATGAAAACAATTTTTAATCGCACCCCTTAAGCCATTTGCTGGGGGTTCGCAGTTCTGGGTTTGGGCTTTTACCTTCTGCTTTTTTGAATGGCCACAGAAATGTTTCTCCAGTTGCAATGTGGGTCTGTGCTCGGTTCTGGCGCGTCGGTGCCAGCCTGCCAAGAACTCTCGTTGTGCAGCCATGTTCAGAGTCAGCTCCTCAGAGCACTCCTCCAGCAGCTAAATGGATGCAAGGGGTAAGGAATGCTAATTGCAAACAGAGTTATTTGTCACTAATATTGGTCAAATAAAACTGGAAATCAAAAAAATCTGCTCTCGATTTATTTACACAGTGTATGAACTGCACGATGATTAATTCAGAATTTTACTGATTATTGCCAGAAATCAGAGGATGAGAAACACACATGACCTTAAAAGCTTGGTTTAAAAGTATCATGATCTTATTTTTTAATGTCAAATTATATTGTACTTAATTCTGTAAATTATTTCACTTCGCATTTTTAAGTATTTTTAACAAGTCGTGCATTTTAGAAGCAGTGTACAAAGGATGAAAGTTTCATATAATCTTAATTTAAAGCAAAAAAAAGATTTAAGGTTTAAGGTTTGAAGCAAAGCTACAGAGAAACTTAATTCATACAAGAAAATTTGTATCAGTGGTTACTGGCTTAATTAAGCACATGGAAACTTCAGCAAAGAAATCTTTCTTGGGCCATTTCTCTAAGCTGTGACTTTGATTACATTTGGCTGCTGTTTAATAACTTTGGATACTTCAAATGCCGTGTGGTTATGACATGAGTTTTGAAACAGAGAGCATGATTAATTCTGTTAGAAAAGAAAATACAGTTCAGCATACGAAAGAAACAATCCAATATTATTTTCTTGACTTTTTTTAGAACTTCTATAATAGCTGTGTAAGAAGACAATCTGAGCATACAGTCATTAAAATTCCTCACAATGTAAGTATTTCACAGCACCTAAATCACAAATATAGAAAATACAGAGAAATTGAACTCATCTAAACAAAATACACTTAACCTTTCCCAAACTGAGTTTTTTTCCAAACTTCTGAAATACTGGAAAGTACTTGCTGTGAAATCTTTTGTGAAATTTCTTAAGAACATCACAAGAAAATAAATCACCTAATTTATTTTTCAACATTTAGCAGCTCAAATAAATATAGGAAAAAATAGATTCTGAGAAAACTCCTAATTAAAGAGAGCTTTTCAGTATTTCAATATGTAGGTTATTGCTTCTAGTTTAAAAAGAGCTGGTGACAGTATTTTCTCAGGCAAAATTTCATCAAATTGACAGCAATTATGCCTGTACAGTGACTGCAGAGTGGGGCTTATTGTTAATTGTTTCTGTTTCCCAGATAGCAAAACATATTCAATAGAGCTGCCAGAATAAACTGAAATTAAA
Organism: Sylvia atricapilla; assembly: GCF_009819655.1. Lineage (NCBI taxonomy): Eukaryota > Metazoa > Chordata > Aves > Passeriformes > Sylviidae > Sylvia > Sylvia atricapilla. Next base: position 4,403,144 of record NC_089145.1, on the reverse strand, counting down.
TAATAATCAGTTTAAAAACATCCTGATACTACTTTAAAATGTTTATATCACATCTTCTGAATAACAACACAATAAAACAGTGAATATTTATTGAATATAAACATATATTCATATATAATGAACATAAGAATAGAAAGACTATTTTTAACAACAACAAAAAAGAAGTGGAAGAAAGCATATCCGTAACAAAATGTCATACTTCAGCAAGAACATTTGTGACACGTGGTCCCTCTCCTAGTCTTCAAGAAGAGGTTCCTATGCACAGCTGAAAAGTTGTTTGAGGCCTAAGATGTGAATTCCTCTCCCTTAAAAATGTTTGGAAATTTTCCAAACATTCAAGAAACATAATCAAGTTTCCACGTCTCTTGAATGGCAAAATGACCACATAATAATCCCAGATTTTTTGGTCTTCATTTTAGAATTTCCAAAGTAAGTCATGCTATTAAATCAACATAGCTACTTCAGTGCTGAGCACTAAATCATAAAATAAGAAAGACAGAATGTGGCCCCTTGAAAAAGAACAAGAAATTACTTTCATACACCCGGGGACCATTATCTTAATATACACATCTTATTAAACAAAATCAGCAATTACAAAGACTTCAAGGTTTTGGAAAAAGCCCTTTCAGAAAACAGCTACAAAATAAAAAATCAGAGCCCTTTGAATTCTGTTGAGGGACACAAATCCAGGGATACCATGATAACTCTAAGCATCATCATTTGTCTCACTTTATAACATTTCCTCCCTCAAAACAGAAGACATTAACAACAAAAAGCTTTCGACTAGGGCATCTAAGTTAAGCACATTATAGTACACTTCTGTCTTTTCTTTAATCACCTTTATGGTGCATTGCAAAATCCAATTGCTCTCTTGGATTTCCCCACAGACAGACTCAATTCATTTTGGATTAATTATGGAGAAGCACATTCTTCTTTACAGAAGGGTCAGCTTGTTGGCTATTACCTATCTGTTGTTAAGTCTTAAAAATTTGGAAGGTGGACTGGGATGCCTGGTTCACTGTAATTTTGTCTTCCAGGAATGTTTGATTGGAATCATAAGGTTTGAAAAGCTATAGGCTCTGACAAATTTCTAGGTCAGGAAATCTTAATAAAAATTAGAATATCAACTGAATCATCATTACAAGGTGACTGAACTGCAGCACCCTTGATTGAAAGCAACAGAGGAGAGCTTTGATTACCTTGGCTGACCTGGGGGAACACTTCCAGCTCCGTTCTCTTGGATGGTGATATAAGAGAGAAATTGTCTGTACTGCTTGATTTGCAGCTGTCTATACATCTGATGCTCCATCACAGCTCTGAACTGATTTTCTTTGAAGTGGAGAACAATGTTGAAGTCTTGACCTTGCTACCATTGCTGATGGCAGGCGAATGCTGTGGGCAAACAGAAGTTGTTTAGAGCTTTGCTTCCCTTCAATAGTTTAACAGATTCTTCACAAAGGGAGGGGAACATTCACGAAACAAAAATACGATAAACGTAGTTAAAATGGTCTTTCAACTACAGTAAATGAGTATTAATTGACTGTACAGGGTTCAGAAAAGCCTACAACACCTTAATGAAAGCTGGAAAATGCTTTATGAAACTGTGTTACTACTTTCATCCTGATTCTTATTTCTGCAAACAGTATTCCTGATTTCGGCTCAATTAATCTTTGCACAAGCTGGGATCAGAAGGGCAATGCACAAAGTGCTGTAGACAGGATTATGGTGAGGTACACCAGGCATTTCAGCTATGCTGCACTAGCACAGAGCCTTTGCTAGCCTTCCTCATGCAAAACGAACATTAAATTACCTCTTAAGCGTGAATAAAGGCTTTATTTGCATAAAAGCATTAAAATAATGAGACTAAAAGCCTCCAACTTTTGATATGAGGCTACTATTTTAATTAATGACAGAAAAATTACTTTATACCATAGGCCAAAATTCTAGATGTATATTCACCCATATGAAGATCAAGCAATCCAATTTTATCCAGAAGATCCAAATCAGCAAAAGTGTAACTGTGCCAAGAGCAGTATTAAAGAACAAGAGGACGCAAGAAAGGAATTGGTGAGATCAAGCCCTCATTGTCCTTTCATATTCAAGTAACTTGTAAGTATCAGAATATTAAAAGCAATTATACTTTGGTTTATTCATGGCCAAAACACCGAGGTATTTTTGTAACTATTACAAATGGAGGAACTTTTACTTTCAGTTAGTTTTACATTCTGAATATCAAAATTTCTATTCCGTTCCTCTTGTGCAATTTTCTCACTATTCATTGTTGTCTAACGAAAGCAGGCCTCCATATTTCTTTTTAAATAGACAGCAACAGTACGCCAAAATAAATAAACAGTCCATACAGTTTTTTAAAGGCATAAATCTGCAGCTGACTAAAATGCTTTTTTGCTAAGTTAAAAATTCAGTTGCTTTAACAGACGGTGGTTCAGTAACAGCGATACAGGTCAAAGTTATCCCACAGTTGGGATGTGAATCCAACAGCAGGATAATGACAGTTGCCAAGGATTTGTGCTTGCTGTCGCTTACTACCAGTGTTGCCTGTCAAATTGTCTCATTTTCTCATACAGAAGCCATGGAATTTTTTATGGATAGCAATTACTTAGGATCTACAATGAAGTACATCAGATGTAACAACCACCCTTTAGCCCTTCATTATTTGGTCGTCCCTTTGTTATTTCTAGTCATCCATTTTCACCTAAATTATTTATTTATACTGCATATTTGACAAGCATGTATTCTTTGCTTTATTTTATTTCAGTACTCATTCAAAAGATACAGTGATTTATTTCAATGCTCTCCTATTTCAATCTACCTTTTTTTTATGCTTGTAAGCATAGTCTGAATAGCAAAGGCATTTTGTTTATCTATCAAAGGCATTAAAAATTAAAATAATGGCAATATCAGACCTTAACTATGATGGAGGGATTAAGCAAATCTTATATTTATACATAATTGTTTACATTTTATTTTTCTGCAGCAGTCAACTACATTTGTATTTCCAATATTGCTGCAATAAGTGCATATGTGCTCCAGATAACCATATTAATATATCTTCATATTGATAGATGAGCACGGGATGTTTCATATATTATGGTCCTGAAACATTTTCTACAAGCCTGCACTAGCATCATCATAAGACTTGTGAAAATTCAAAATTTCATTTTATTATACAAGAAACCTAAAAAATACACTATTACATGATTAAAACCCAAAATCTAATGGTTCGTCAATTCAGTGTTTGAGAAACTGCTTTCATAAAAACTCACCCAACAAAGGACAGCTTAACACACACAATCAACATCATTTTGAGAAGGGCCTTCTTCAACAAACTGTACTGATCTCAACTCATGCAGCAATAGGAAAGAAGAGACCATTATTTGCTTTTATTTAAAAAAAAAATCACCATACCTTCCACTTTTCTCCTAATACTCTTCCAATTACAGGCTATCATGAAACTACAATCTATTCTAAAGGAGTGCATGCTGAGTAATAACCTAAGAAGTACAGGCTGTCTGTAAAACTCATGTCCCACTACATTTATTGGGAATTTTGCCAAAGGCTTGAATGAAAATTTTCTCCAGCATCTCTGTTGATGAATAGAAAGAAACTGTTCCTCCTTTCTCTGTCACTCCTCCACTGAGGCCCTGGCATCCCACAGATCTCTGGCTAGGAAAGTTTTCTCCAGCGTGCTTAAGAAAAGAAAAGAGACCAGACTGCTCAGGGAGACGAGTAGTGCTTAGCATGGAAGAAAAATATTTGAACAGTTCTTGGTTATGGCAATAATCTGAGATTATTTTCTATCTCTTCTTAAATAACCAAGAAACTCCAAAGCACCCAATGAATCTCTTCTGTCTCCCCCCAAGTGCCAGACGCATGGAGCTTCTTTCAATGCCTGGAACAGGCAAAAATCTCTTGGCCCGAGGAACAAAGCTGCCACACTATGGAAAAGAGATTAGGGCAAAAAAATGAGAACATACCCGTCCTTCACTAAAATCATGCTCCCAAAGAAACAGACAAGTGAGGTGTCATAGCACAGTTTTACTGGGTAGGTAACAGGGCCAAAAAAAAAAAAAAACTGTAGAAGTTTGAAGCCTCACTAACACTTACACAGTGAGAGTGCAAGGCTGCCATCTGCCCCGGGATCCTCGGTGAGGCGGGGAAAACGTGGGCAGCAGCCCCAGGGATGTGGGATGGCTGGAATAGTCCCGGCCCATTCTGCTCCTTGGGCACGGCTGCTCTGGCCAGCTCGGCTTCCCTGCAGTGCCCGCGGGAGATCCCAATCCCTGCCCTGCATCCCGGGATCTGCCCTGGCACAGCCCCATCCCTGCCCTGCCCTCTGGGATCTGCCCTGGCACAGCCCCATCCCTGCCCTGCATCCCGGGATCTGCCCTGGCACAGCCCCATCCCTGCCCTGCATCCCGGGATCTGCCCTGGCACAGCCCCAGCCCTGCCCTGCATCCCGGGATCTGCCCTGGCACAGCCCCATCCCTGCCCTGCATCCCGGGATCTGCCCTGGCACAGCCCCATCCCTGCCCTGCATCCGGGATCTGCCCTGGCACAGCCCCATCCCTGCCCTGCATCCCGGGATCTGCCCTGGCACAGCCCCATCCCTACTGCTGCCCAGTTTGCTGCTTGACCAAAAAGGAATAATTGGTATCTAGAGATGAAGAAACATGAGAAGACAAAATTGTTTTATATTTCTGGACTACTAAGTCAGCTGTAGATGGATCCAGAATGACAGAATTGCACTTTTCAGAGTTAAAATTTTAAATAAAGGGGAAAGTTGAAAATCAGCACATCTGCAGGGTTTTATTTTTCCCTTAACTTGAATGAAACTTAAGCTACATCAAACACAGAAAATGTAAAATTATATTAAATAGTATAAATCTCTTCATACTTATTCCGAGATTGATGCTAACAAAATATTTACTTGATTATATTTTTACAATTTATCACACAGCAGCAAAAGAAACATCTTTGACAAATGACATGAGTGAAAAGTTCCCATGACTTTACCCATATTTTTTTTTGCTCATACAGGCTGTGCATCCATGTGACACAAAGACATTTGCAAACTTTAGAGCTCATCGCATTTTTGTGATGATGCACATGCCATATGGCATTTTTCCTGAGCACTTATTAGACTTCTGTTGTTTGCCATAAAATGAAAGCACAAGCTTTTTGTTAATTGTTAAGGCTGATGATCAAACATTGATTTAAAAAAATGACCTAATCTTGTATCATTGTTTTCTCTACAGCTTTTGAGAGAGATTCAGACAGATTTGTTTGTTTTTTTGACAGTTTTTGTTTGGAATCTCTCTTTACTTTGTCTGTTTCCCTTTTCTGAAGCAGCAGAATTAGAAATTGAACAGGAATTCTGGAAGCTATAAGCAAAACAATTATGCTTTTTGTGGATTGAGATTAATCTGATTATATGTACAATTATCTATACAATCAAATCAGAAATACCTGAAATCCAGTCATACAAATTTTCAATAAATCCATCTCTTCTCTTCTTGTTTTCTCTCTGCTGTCCTCCATCTCCTTGGCCCATGCTGAAATTGAAACACAGCTGCTGTATTTCAAGAGTTGCTTCTACAAGACATCACTAAGAAATCAGGAGATTTGTAAGTATTTTATTTCTTTTAATAGGAAAGGTTCTTTTCTCTTTTTTTCATTTAGGAGAAAATAAGTTTGCACTAGACCTTCAGATAATTTGCCTCTGTCCAGGTCAGAATTTACATAAACCTACGACACTGGCTTTTGGACATACATAGAATCCGATATTTTACCTAGAATTGATTGATACAGATTGGTCACTTGATTGACTCGGGTTTTATGCTGGCAGGATTTTGTTAATGATATTTCTGTACAGTGTCTAAGACAATTAGCCCTGAACTTTGCTGAAATATCAACAGAAAACATCCCCCCACCAATCAACACTAAAGCAACAATAAAGTAGTAAAGCAGAGCCGAGTAATTCTGAGCCAAAAGAAAAGCCAACTGTACTGCTGAAATATAATTTTATATAATATCAGTATCAGTTGCGAAAATCAGAAAGAAATGCAAATTTTATTCAGTAACATTATTTCCATTTGACTGGTTTGGTATCTTTGACTGACTATTCCTCCTTAATATATCTTAACCTTTAAACATACATTGGTGATATTCATTATCTTCAACCAGCTTTGCTTATCCTGTGCTTACTTTTATGGACTTTACACAGTCTAGCTCAGCATCCAATCTGATGCTGAAGAAGTAATGTGGTCTAATGGCTAAGTGACATCCAAACAGGCAGGCTTGTTCCCCTCTGCCATCTCCTCCCCTTGTCCTGGACAAGTCCTCCAGCCATCTTCCCTGTGCTGACACTGACACATGGCAAAGCCCTTCAGCGGAGCAAAATTACCAGAAAATTGTCTCTTTTTTTGGCAGAATTAGATTTTTGCCCCTCTGTCTTCATGAACTGTTTCATTGTGTGGTCACACGAAAGGTGGTGCTGATGCAAAGGCAGCAAGAGCTCCTGAATGAAGCAAGTGAAGAAGGAATGGCAGAAGAATTTTGCCACTTTCAGTGGCAACTGGCCCTTGGATCAGCACAGATGTATCTTCAAGCTACACCTATGAGTTCAAACCAAAGAGACAAAAGTTTCCTTGAGGTAAGACTGAAAATATATGCAATATAGGAACATCTAATTAAATGGTTTTGAGGTACAGCAGGTATATCCTTCCCTGCAATACTAAAAGAACTTTACTACTTGTTGTCTCACTTCGAAAGTACTTTAGTCTTTAAAAGAATTCGCACAATAGAAATACGTCAATCCAAAGTAAGAGAAATTATAAACTGTATCTTGAAAGAAAATTAGAAAAAAGCCAATTAGCCCAGTGCTTTTCTTCAACAAGCATGTGGAAACACATCCAATTATTTCGGAAAGCACCAATTAAAATGAATGATCTAAATATCAGAATTATATATTTCATTTTATAATTACCTTCCTCAAGAAGCTGGCTTTAACATAAACTGTGAAATGCTGTTATGTTTGCAAGCTTTCCAATCTGCTATGTTTGCAAGCTTCATCCACACCACAGTTGCTGCTCCCTTGCCTTTGTGTATATTGCACTTTGCATTAGCAAGTAACAAAAGTGATATTAAACAGACCCATTTCTGATAAGGGTATTCAAACATCTGAATATTGGTTTAAATACATCAGAATAAAGATCAAGGTGTGTCAAAAGAATCTTATTCAGTCTTTTCATTACAGGAATTTTAAAAAAGGAGAGATATGACACAACATGTCTCTATACACATGGTTAGCAGCATGTGACTGTGCAGAATGTGAACATATGCACAAGAGGGAGAAGAAGAAAACAGCTTCCTTTTGTTTGAAAAACCCGTGTGCAATACAGGCATAACTGTAATGCAATAGTGAGAGAGTGGATGGCTATTGAAACTGTTCTGTGTTTTGTGACAGACATGAAAAAAGGAAAGGAAAATGGTTCTCTTTGCTCTCAGAGCTGCAGAAGGCTATTGAGAACAATGCATACCACAGAGTTCTTACAGTCTCACAGAGCATGATGGAATACATTGTTAATGAATTCTACTGAGCCTACATGACAAAACCAGGACTGAAATGACAAAATCTGAAAACGGTTACTTGCAGCGTATACTGGCACAGAGCTGGGAAAAAAACAAGGCGATTTTTATGTACGTAAAATCTAAACTTGAAGAGTTGGACCTTGACTTCAGACAGATTCCTTACGATGATCATGAGGCCTCAGCAGGAAGGGCATGGTGGTACCAGGCTAAACGTGCTACCTTTTCCATCAACAAGCACTCAGGATGTGAATGAGGCCTTTTATAGCATGAGAATGTCCCAAAGGAAATCCCAGTATGATGAAAATGGAGATTAGAATATACCATTCTGACAAAGTGTGACCAAGTAATGGTAGCTTACTGATGAATGAGACCCTCATTTTCAAACAATAGTGTGCTGGCAACTACAGATTGTTAGGCCAGGATAGAATTTATTCCATGCATGAAAAATACACATCTTGGAGGATTTAACACATGGAGGTTTTCTCTACACTAGTGATGGTTTTGTTACCCTTTCATTCCACCACTGGTTACTATCAGAGGTACCACCACAGAAGAAACGACATTAATACAGGAGACAGTTGTGAAGTTTTCCACCACGAGAAAACACTCTAACCCTATTCTTTCTTACTAACATTGGAAGATAAAATATGATAATAAAGTGAGTTTTCAAATGCAATTTGTTAAAATTTTCCTGTTTGCAAAGTCAGGTGTTGAAAATCAAGATGAAAATATAGACTTACACTTGCAGTTTTCATTTGACTTCAAATACATGAACTCTGATAGACTTAGCAACATAATAGTTTCTTTTTTATGGTTCATCCAGTTTGCTCACTTCTCTGAGCCAGAATGTGCAGGGAAATGAGGAAAAATAAAGAATTTTCTCATGGGTAAGGTCTGCCATCCCAGATAAATGGTATATCATTCTTGTCTTTGTCTTAGAAGACTAAAGTGATATTGAATAACTCATCTCAACCAAATTTTCTCAGGAAAAACACCAAACTGGCCACACCACCTAGATGCCTGATTTGGAGAATCTGTGATCTGTTTTTACAGTTTTTCCACTGACTGTAAATTAAGGAGATTCATTATAAAATTAAGTGATGTAAATTACAGGAGTTGCATATTCCAAAGCTCAAACAATGTGTAAATACTTATGGAAAAAAAAAAAAAAAAAGTTTGAGAGGAATAGGTAAAATCCAGGGTAAATTTGGCAGGCTGAAAAAGAGAGGTAGATAATTTGTCCCAGGGCTCAGGAGTAAAAGCCACGCTGCTCAGTGCTAGCAAGGAAAGGTAAGAGTATCTTTGTATTTCCCTCAGTTAATGCATGCCTGGTTTCGACTGATTGACACTGTACTTTAAAGACAAAAACTAAGTCACGAAATCTTTCAAATTATCATATTTGACTGAATTTTCATCCATTGATTTTACTCCACCTGCAGTGCACTAGACAAGGTAATAATTTATGATAATTATATGAAAATATACAATTAATATTCATCACCTCTCATTTCTCATCACTTTAGATGATCAGTAATGCAGAGTAAAAATGCTGTCAGATTTCTAATTGCTTTGTAATGGGCCTGAAATAGGGAAATCATTAAAGACAAACAATCTGTCACTTGTCTGTTACCTTAACTATCTATCACTTAAAAAAACCCTCATTAAATACATTGCTAATGAACGACAAAAGACTGTACTCAGTGTGCCCAGATGTACCTTTTTAAACAATATTGTAAATTGCTTAAATAATTCCCAAGACATTTTCAATCATTTCTGTGGAAATTTAATGGAAAATATATATTTTCTGTGCATGTACATCTCATTTGTTCACATCATTATGACATTTAGTCTATCATATGCACATCTCCTGGGAGACAAAACTTTTTATTTTTTACTGTTGACAAATCTGATCCAATTGAAACAAATTCTGGAAGAACTCAATATTCAGATCTCTGACCCCTTTCTCTTAAAAAAAAAAAATAAAAATCCATTAATAATTTTTGAATAATCCTATCTCTTCCAAGGATTTTTAATATCTAGATTAAAAAGAAGTCCACCACTGTTCAAGGTTGAACAAAATATTTTATCTCAGTTGTTCCCAAGAGACAAAGCTCTCAGAATGTTTACTTCTACCATTCTTTTGAGTCAGCTGTTTACTACAGATCTGACAGAAAAAAATCACTTGAAATAAAATTCTTCTCACTCTACTGACTGAAGAGCCAGGATAAAAACAGCACATCAGAAGTGCGACCTCATCATTAAATCTTGTATTATTATTTGCCACATTAATTAATTGCTGATAGTAACTGTCACATTAAAGAGTTGAAAAAATGAAGACAACAGCTGCAAAAATTATTTAAGACAAAATATTCATCTTTGCATGACTTTAACATGCTCACTCTCTTAAATTTATCACAAGCCAACCCACATTCAGTGCGTATTTATGATGCTGAAAGAGGTTTAGGTTAGATATTGGGAAGGAATTGTTCCCTGTGAGGGTGGGGAGGCCCTGGCACAGGCTGCCCAGAGGAGCTGTGGCTGCCCCATCCCTGGAAATGTCCCAGGCCAGGCTGGATGGGGCTCTGAGCAGCCTGGGGCAGTGGAAAGTTCCCCACTCATTGCAGGGAGTCGGAACTGGATCATCTTTAAAGTCCTTTCCAACCCAAACCATTCCAGGACTCTCCATGTAGCAGTAGAAACCCAACATGAATGGGAAAAAAAAGGCAAAAAAGCTTTACTAGTCTTACCAAGACTTTGCAAAATACCATCCAGAAGTAAAAAAGGCAGTTAATAGTGAGAAAGTCTGGATGTTTCAGCTGGTCCATCATTTGTACTCATCTTTTATTGCAGTAATAGAAGCACACACAGTATCCAGTTAAGCCTCTAAATAAATTCTATAATTCTATGACAACACAGCCCAATGTTATGTGACAGTCTTTAGAAAAGCATGTACTAAAAAGTCAAATATTCTCACAAAACTGTCTGAACCCACCAGCTAACACCTAAAGCATCTTCAACAAGAGCAGGAAACTTTTTACCCATATTCAGGTGTCCACCTCCAGTGAAATGCACAGCTCCTATGCACGCTTACAGAATTTAAGGTAATTAAGCAACCCTGGTTCCTTACAAATGAGCCTCATGCCTCATTCTGGGACAACAGTCCCAGCTCCTCTCCACAACTTCCTGGTCTGTCTCCACTCCTCCTAGACGGCCGTGGCAACTTCTCCACACTCTCCTGCCACTTACCTAGTCTTTTTTTTCTTTTTTGGCTTTAGAAGGGAAAAAAAAGCAGCAAAGCTCTGTGTTCTGACTCACCAGCCAGAGCATTTGTGTTCAGTCTGGTTTTCCCTGCTCCCTCTCCCCTTCATCATTTAACAAATCTTGAACTAAGTTAATTTTTATACCTCTAGAGATGAAAGGTTATCAAATTGCCTTGAGGCTGACCAACAGTTTCACAAGTCCTTACAACCAGGCAGGGCATGACTAGCTCTGACTGACCCAAACAAAACGTTGTGGCTTCCAAAACTGGGCCCGTTAAAAGAGACACTGAGACACAAAGGCTGTGACACCAGACAAGGCCAGTGGTGCATGAACACCAAACTGCTGTATTAAATAGCCCATTTTCTTTTACTTTGGCATGCTGAGCATGCACAGAAAAGAACAAGTGTTTCACTTCCAAAATTGTTCCAGTGACTCCAGAAATAATTCCTTAACACGTACAGCTAATTTTCTATTTAACAACTCATTACAGATACACAATTGCTCACAATCTCTCAAACAGCTCTGTGTTTAGAATACTGTATGAGCTGGTACCAAGCCTACCACGATGTAAACCTGAAAAAATCGCAACACTTAGGAACTTTTGGCATAAAACAACGGTTATTGTACCCAGTCTTTAGGAGGATATTCACCATTTTTGGTGAAAGCACAGGTGTAGTGACCAATCTCCAGGACAACACCACATTTTTTTAAAAAGTTCTCTTCAATTCCTCCTCCTGCTCACGGCAACAGCCCCTTGGTCACACACCAGCCCCAGTGAAGGAGGAGACACACAGAACCAAACTGAAACCTTTGCCTGAGAAGAAAACTCTAATTTCAAAAAGGACACTGATAGCCAGCACAGATAAAAATCAGACTCATCAGGTGTTGAGTGGTTTTGCAGATCTGATGTTTTCCCACCTTAAGCTTCAAAAAAATTCTCCGCGTTTAGCACTGAGCCCCAGCTGTCCCACTCTTTTGCTCCAGCGCCAGAAAATGGGAACAATAAGCCGGGAGCACTCCCAGCTCCTCCTGACAGCCCGGCTGCTGCTCTCCTTGAACAGTTCAAAGGGTAAGAAAAGTGACAAGAAGTTGCTTTAATACCTTAATATGTAAGTATCACATAAAAAGTGTTGTCACAGGACGCACGGTACGCATTTAAAAGTGCAGTGGGAACAGAGTTTGCCTGGAGTAACATTTCGGGATTTCGCTAGGTAGGTTTGTCAAAGATTCCAAAAGCTAAAGGCTACATCTACCTAAGCTTGTTTTTGTGGTTTTTTTTTTTTGGTTTTTTTTTTTTTTTTTTTTTTTTTTTTTTTTTTGTTTTTTGTTTTTGTTTTTGGTTTTTGGTTTTTTTTTTTTTGTTTGTTTTTTGTTTTTTGTTTTTTTTTCTTGGTTGGTTGCTTGGTTGGTTTGGTTTTGGGAGTTTTTTGGGTTTGTTTGGTTGTTTTTTTTGGTTGTTGTTGTTGTCTTGGAGGTTTTTGGGGGTTTTTTTGGGGAGTTTCTTGGCTGGCTCTTTTTGTTTTGTTTTTGTCGGGTTTTTTTGTCTTGGGTAGGGTTTTTTGGTGGTGGTTGTGGAGCTCTGTGTTGTTTTTGTATTTTTGGGGCGGGGTAGGAGCGTAAGGGGTTTTGTGCTTTCTTGCTTGTTTCTAATGAGAAAAACTCCCCACATCACTAAAAAACCGCTTCCAAAGCTTAACTGTTTTCATCGAGAGGATGCTCTTCCTCCCCCTTTAACACAAGTATTCCCTAGAAAGCCCGCACCGCCTCACCGCGCTCCCGAGGCCGGCAGCCCGGGCCGCCGAGCTCCGCCTGCGGGGCCGCGGGAGGCGGAGTCCTGCGGGGAGAGCGGCTGTGGGGCGGCCCGGGCTCCCCGGCGGCCAGCGGGCCGGGCAGCAGCGCCTTCCCGCAGCCGGAGCGCTGTGGGGCAGCGCCGTGGGGCAGCGCCGTGGGGCAGCGCTGTGGGGCAGCTCCGCGGTCGCCATGGGGACGCGTCGGGCCTGGCCGGGCCGCGCTTCCTGCCGGTGCGGCGCCACGACTGCCCGGCTGGAAACAGCCGAGGCGCGGCCCCGGCCCAGCTAAAGGGCCCACAGGCGTGAGGCGCCGCGGGGGAGAGGAGGGCGTTTCCCGCCGGACGGGTTAGGCGGGGCACTGCCATGGAAGGTGCGGCGCCGGTGGGAGCGCGGCGGGCCCGGGCTGAGGCGGGCGGGGGAACGGCAGCCACCGGGCGGGATTCCAGGGGAGTCGGAGCACCGCCGGCAGCGGCCTGTGCCCCAGGGTGTGCGGGGCTCCGCGGCGGGAGCGGTGTGGCGCAGCGCGGGCCCCCAGGCGGGCGGACGGGCCGTGGTGCGGTGCTTTCCCCCGCAGCGCCGTGTCCCGCCGGCTGCTCGGAGCTCCGCGGCCTTTGAAACGCGTTTCTTTTCTTCCCCCGTGGAGGAAAGGCTGATTCAGAAGTACGACGGTAGTCACCAGCAGGCAGTTTTAGTGCTGAAATGAAAAAGAAATAACCCTAAACCTGGGGTTTTTTGTTGTTGTTTCACAAGTAATTTATAGTTGCAGAGCTCTTGCCTCCTGACAGTGTTTTTTCTTCTCTGGAAGTTCATAGTAAATCAACTATTGCCAGGTTGGGATTCCAGCACACCTAAGAATCTGCCGAAGCCCAAGCTTCGCCATTCTATTACTGGCACTTAGTTCTCCGGTTTATTTGTTTTTCTTTCTGGGTCATTAACTTGACCAAAAATGGCTAAAATTGAAACCCACACTACAACTTAGGTTTAACTTAGTGGCCTGTGCCTACTTTGTATGTTTTGGATCATTTTTGTTTATTTGTTTTTACGTGCTGTCCTACTCAAAGAAAGTTGATGTGTTACTCAGCAGGATGAAGAAGTTCCCGTGCTCTGAAAATGTCATTTTGTAAAAACCAACACGTAACCTTTTCTTGTGTCTTCTTGCACGGATCTAATTCCCAGTTTGAAAAATGTCACACTTCTGTGAACTTCCTGTTTTCACGTGTTATGTATGGTATTCCTTCAAAGTCAAAAGTTTGTTTTAAAAAGTGTCTGTATAAAAGATGTATCTGTAATTTCCAAACAGTTCATTTTACATACAAAAGGATATATAAAGAAGTACGGGTGGCTTCTGAGCTGGATGTGCTGAGGCACTTGGACAGGAAACACAATTCACTTTTGGCAGTCAGTGGGATGGAATGGCCACGTGAATTTAACTTTTTTTGCACAGTGGTTCTCATGTAACAGTGTGAGGAGGTGCGTGAAGGCAATTCTGTGATCCTGCAGTTGACCACATCCTTGTTTTTTCTGTTTCTCTTTCAAGCTGTGATTTGATTTATTTGGTTTTCTTACGCAGTGCTGAGGGAGTGATTGCAAAGGCAGTGAGGCCATGGCCTGTGAAAGGATGAACCAGAAGGACTGGTACAAGGTCCTGGGGGCCAAACCATCGGACAGCCCGGCAGAACTGAAACGGAAATACCAAAAACTTGCTCTCTTGGTAAGGCTGCATCTGATATTTGAGACTCACCAAAGCCATTTTTATAAACCAATAAGGTAGTAGTTGCAAGGTTTGTTTTTACAGTTTGTGTCTCCATGTGGTTGGTCCCTCAAGGACTCAAAGACCAGATGCAAAGAACAAAATTTTTTTTTTTTTTTACCTAACAGTCAGTAGTATTTAAATAAAAAATAAATGGGAGAAAAATAAGTTAATTTTATTGGAAAGTTTCTGGTGAGTTTTTGTGGAGTTATATTCTTGGTAGTGCATCAAGACTTCACATTCTGTGAATTCCCCTAATTTTTTCTGCACTGCTGCTGTATGTGCATAAGAATCTCAGAGCTTTACCAGATTATTCTGTGTGATTCTTGGTTTTTCTGTTTTACTCCTTCCCTTGAATTCAGGCATTTTGCTCCAAAAGTCCTTTGGCTTGGGTTTCTGAGGAAAATGGAGTGTCTTTTTTGATACTCTTTAGTCTTTTCAGCTGAATGAGATGGACAGATAGAATTCCCAAGGTAACTAAATTCCTGTTCCTTGAAAGCTGGTGACTTGGTAGAGAAAAATAACTTCGTTTTTGTGAGCAGAACTTAGTTTTTGTAGCAAAAACTCCCTCTTCTGTAGGAGGCTGCTAGCTAGGCTGTCAGTATTGGCAGGGTGTTGGAGCATGTGCATGGCAGATCTGAGGTGGTTTGGGGTGTCAGAATGAATGTGATAAGAAGGTGGGATTTTTAAGTGAGGTAAAGAGAATGCCAGTGACCAGGAGACTGAGTTTTGTTAGAGCTGAAGTAAATTCATGGGGTTGTGAGGAGAGGTTGTTAATTTTTATTTCTAACCACTGTAGAAACAGTTTTAAAGTTTGGTCATTTCACCAGTATGTTCCAATTTTACACATCTTGGTGATGTGTAAAACCTTCAGCTGAATTTGCTAGGCAACCCCTGCTGTACATCTACTCCTTCTCAGTGCCTCCTGTGAACTTATTTCCTTGCCTGAAACTGATTGGTTGTTCTTAGTCTTAAGTTCTACACCTGGCAAGAAGTTTGTGTGCAGATTCTGAACAAAAATCCTTTAGTTCTCACTATTAAACTTTGATTATTCTAATGTAGGAGAGGGCTTTGGAAACCAAGTTTCTTAGTTCCATTTTGAATAGAAATTGCTGGTTTTTTGGACCACCTAATGGTTCTTGTTCTATCAGATTGCTGGTAAAACATGAGTAAAAGATTAATAAAGGTCTGTTAGTTCTTAATGAAGGTGGTCAGGGTACCATGGTGTAAAATACCTCTTCTGTCCAGACAGGAGGCTAATTTAGTAGTAGAATTAATATATTTATTTTCCTATGAATTGATGTATAATAATGGAATTAAAATTGTAGGTGTCGTTCAGAGCTGTTACAGAAGTGAAGCTTAGATAGTCCCTTTCTTGTATGAAGTTTTTTGAAATTGTCTTACAGAGCTGTACTTTGATGTAATTTCATGTCATTATTTTGGGGCGTATGAAGGGAGAATTATCCAAGTGTACAGCTGTGTGTCTGCACCTCTAACTGTAGCTTCAGAGCATTGAAGTAGTGTTCCAATATTGTTTGTACACAAGCATTTCTTTAGCACGTGTATGTTTCCAACCTGACTGGTTAGTGCTCTTTATTTGAAAAGTCAGTGAAAAATGTTGGAGAAAATGAAGATACTTTTTTTTTTGGTTTTTCTTTTAATGTCTGTGATGGATCCCTCTGACTAAAAAGAGATGTTTACTGATATTTACTTGTAGGTGTTTTCCCAAGGCAGATCTGCTGCTTGTCTGTTGTTGTTACCATATGTCCTGTCTCTGCTCATCTTTTTCTTTCAGCTGAACTGTTACAGACTCTCACTCGTGTTCTCCTTCCTGGTGCAGCATCTAGCACAGTCACTCTGGGCTCTCCAAAGCATGGTGCTAAGGAGACCACCATGCTTTTCATGGGCCTTACACTCCCAGTGGCTGTAGGAGAGACTGGAGGGCACAGCACGGATCTTCCCGTAGTTACAGTGGGAAAGTGCCACAGTTGTTGAGTTGAGAGGTTCCACGGTTGGAAAAACTGTTAAGGGTGTCCTGAAAGAAAAGTCTGCCTTGGCATGTTAACACAGCAATGTTCTCTCTGATTCAGGGATTCCCGAGCTGTGGACTTGTGAAGATTGGCTGTATTAGGGGAATGTTTGTCCTGATGCTGTTCCCTGGTCATCCACTGTTCGTTGTTAGTAAGAAATCCAGCAGCGGATGGACCTTTTGTGTCCTTTCAGGTGAAGTCACTCTGCTGCTCTCCAGGCTGGTCCTTGCAGCCTGTGGTGATTTCTCAGCTCCAAGTGCCCAAAGTGCTCCTTGGGTTCTCTGATGCTGTTTCTGGGGGTGGTACAAGTGGCACTGCCATTGCCAAGGTACATGCAGGCTTTTAGAATCTGGGCTGGCAGATGAACACAGCCGTGTATTCCTTCTTAAAAGATTGCATGTCAAATTTTATGGTCAATGCAGTGTTTTCCAGTTTTATGTAGCTGCAGAAGTTAATCTCCTGAAGAATTATGCTGTGCTAATAGCCTTAAAGTCCAAAGGTTTGCAAAGGAACTTGCACATAGATTCTGTAATCATGAGTATTCTGATCACACGTGTTCATTAGCATCAGGCAGAATAGGTGGTGGAATTTATTTTTAAACATAATTTTGCTGTTAAAATAAAAATGGCAAATCTCTGAGTCCAAGCCTTTTTCGAGTGATCTCCAGTGCTTCATGTTGAGCATTTGCTTTTTGCCATCTGCTATCTTCTGTATTTGTCAACACGTGTATGCTTAGCATCTTGAAGGAACAGGCAGATGTAAAATTTCCAAAGCTAAAAAGAGTTGGAAATCTTGCCATATGTCATACAAAAGATAACTATATTTGCAGATAAATCTCAGGATTGACCTTAATAATACGAAGTAGTACACAATTAAAAGTGTACTTTAATTGTTAGAAAAGCAATTGCAGCTTTGCAGCTTGCAGCTTTGTAAGAATTACTTTGTCAGGGCAAATTCGCTTAAAACGAATGAATTTTTAATTTTTATTATTTCTAACAAATTGAGGATGGAAAAAGTTAATAGCCCAGAACAAAACTGTACATAAATACCCTACTACAGTGAATATATTATTTTTCTTTAGTATACTTAATTTTTTGATTTGGTCAGGTCACAACAGATGTGCAAGTGAATTATCTTACTATAAGTAATATGAGTTTAGTCCTTAAGAATAGTATTAATTTGATGCAGAAAATGAGTTTGGGCTAAAACTAGGGATTTTTTTTTCCTGCCATGCCTTCTAATTATTCAAGCATCTTATAAAATTTTCTTGAGACTTAAATTTTTTTTTTTTTAATAATAATTCTTGTGTACTTATGTGAGTCTGATACCTGGATCATCTTGATGCTCTTATTATAAAAATCATTAGCAACTGAAGATGACAGACTTTGAGGCACAAGATGCACGTGGCATTGTCAATTCTATAAAAAGCTTCTTTTTAAAAGAAAATAAAAGTTCTGTGTACGCAGGCTCATACTCTGGCACAAAGCTCCAGCCCAGTAATTCTGAAAGGAGAAAAAAATCTGTGAGCAAGTGAGTGCTTTGAAACCAGCATAGCTCAATGCAAAGATTCCTTGGCTGGCTCTTACAAACGCATGCTAAATTGCTTTCTGAAGCACAGAAGACTTGTAGTTTCTGTACCTGAAAGGAATCCAGAAAATTCTGAGAATTAATCTCTTGATTAAGTGGTAGGAGTAGGTCTTTAATCTTCTGTCTTTGGAACGTTGCTGGTGGGTTTGAGATCTCTGGGATACACACAGCCCTTTATCCACAGTTACATACAGGGTCGTTTCAACAAGGTGATTTCTTAAATGAATAAATGGATTTTGTCTTCTGTGCTTGGTTTTTAAGGAATCCATTCAGCTTTTAGGAAGAACACTGTTTATGTTCCATTTTTAAATGTGTGTAAAATTGACAGAAGATGAAATTAGAGCAACAGAAATAGGACATTGAGGAGACACGCCCCCCCTCCCCACCATCTTATTTTTGGCAGTTTCAGCATTTGCTTTTGGTCTAGCACTTCTTGGTCAAAGAATAAGTTGTCAGATTGGTTTTGCATTTTTATGTAGCTGCTTTGGATCTGAAAACTGCTTTTTACCAGGAATAAAGTCACCAAACACATAAGCTTTGTCTAGCTGAAAATCAGGTGTCTGTTCCTGTTGATGCTGATGATATTATAGGATACCTTTCAACTGGAAAAAAATTATTGTGCAGGAAAATTATATGCTGCTGTTACAATGTATGCCCTAATCTTAAAGAAAATCCATGTAATTTGAGCAGGCAGTATGCAAGAAGCTCTTATTTTAATATGGTAAGGAAATAAAATGTGCCACTTAACACAGAGTGCTACAAAGATTATCTTTTTTATCAAAAGGGGTGGTGTGTGTGTATATAAATACAAAGTGTTCAGGTGCTCACTTGATCAGTTTGAAAGAGTAGAAGATTTGCAAAGAGCATCAGGCATAGGTGAGAATGAATCTCAGCAACAGTAAATAAGGAAATTAATAGAAATTTAGTGAGGCAAAATTACTTCAAGAAGAGATTATTCCATGGAGCATATCTAAAGGAAAGATAGGATTTTCTGGAAAGCAGAGAATCTGTTATCAGATTTATGTACACATCTGAATTCTGCAATTGCAAGAAACGCACAAGGTGTCCTATATGTAGAGTTAAGGAGATGCTTGTTCTCTTTTTATGATTGTTGTTTTAAAGTTTGTTGCAAGGTAAATTCAGAATTAGTCCTGAAAGGACCTAATTCCTGAGGAACTTCATGCTAAATTTGAGAATTTGAAACTAAAAATGAGAACACTTGGAGTTTTTGTGTTGGAAGTCTCATAATAATGCTTTTCATGAGAATCAGGCAGTGTATGTATTCCTTTTTTAATAGCCTTGGCCAAGTTTGGGGGTTTTTTTTGGTTGTTTTTTTTTTTTTTTTTTGGTTTTTTTTTTTTTTTTGGTTTTTTTTTTTTTTGAAAGCAGCACACATTAGAGATGTTTCCCAGGTAGTTGTGCTTAGCTAATTGCTAATTCTAACTTCACCTAACTGGTAGAGAATGGATTTGTAACTTGACAGTATAAAGAGAACAAGTTCAGTGCAGCCTGGATCTTGGCTGGAGTTAATCTGATAGCTGCAGAAAGATTAACCATCAAGTTTAATACAGAGGACTATTGTTTCAGTGCTCAGGTAGATTTACTTGGAGCTGTTCTTTACATCTGATTTACCAATTATCACTTTGATACAAAGAAGGGGGAGTATTTTCAAGTTGTGACTTGAGAAGTTGGTTACTGGCCTAGGTAGTACCAAGTGAAGCTCAGTGTTAGGGAAGTCACTAATTCACACAGTATCATTAGCCAGGTCATGATCGTGCTGCTGCTGTTTAAACTATGAGTCCTGTCATTTATTCACCTGGCTTTGGTGTTGGCTTTTGGTATACTTTGCAATGTGTAATGATTTTTTTAAAGATGTAGGTGAACTTTAACGAGTGGATGGGGTGTGACTATCCCTACAGAAGATCCTTTTTTGGTTTACTTTGCAATGTGGAATGATTTTTTAAAGATGTAGGTGAATTTTAACGAGCTGGTGGGGTGTGAATATCCCTACAGAAGAAATTTTATCTTTAACTTACACAGAATATCAGAACCTATAGCATCACAAAATAAGACAGCGAGTGAGTAGTGCATTGCTCATCCAGGTAGTTCAGCAAGTTGTGAAAGTAATGTTAGTTTCAAAAAAAATTCTAAATTTCATCTGGTTATTTACAGTGTTATTGTCCACAGCTCATTTGTTATAATGAGCAGCTTCTGATACCTCATCTTCTGGAGATTTATGGATCATACAGAACAGAATGGGCACCAGGCAATTGGAATGGGAGATTTGGCCAAATTGTGCTTGGCCTTTGATATAATTTGTGCTCTGCAAGGAATCTGATGCCTCCCTTGAACATTTTGTGGCCTGGTTATGTCAGTTATTCATTATAACAATGTATTTTAAAAAGGATCTATACTGTTGTCTGGTAGGCTTTTTGTGAAAGGTGTTCAATATTCACAAATATTCACTGTGTCCTGAGTCAGTGTAAAACTAAAATTCTGATTAAAAATAAAATCTTTAGTGGCTTATTAAATGCCATAAAGACATTTCTGTAATACTTGCAACTGTTCTTTCAGCATTTTGAAGACATATTTAAGTAGTTTTATATTCTGCAGTGTGCTTTTTATCTCATTTCTAACGTGAGATGCTTGAAATAAAAATCATGTAGTGAAAGATATTAATTAAAGCACAAAGGAGGAAGCTACAAAGACCAGCATAAATACTTTCACATTATAAATGTTCTGGTTGTTCTGATGTTTGAACAGCCACAGTGAAGTGAGGTGTTCAAAATGTCCAAACCAGGCTATGCATTCAGGTGTCTACTTCAGAAATTTTAAGCTCTAGGTCAATTATTTAAAGAAGCTATAAGTCCAAAACAATGGTCTGAAGGGTAAGGAAAGTTCGGGGTAGAATCAATCATCTGGCACTGGCTGTGTTTCTATAAGGATCTCTTATTGCTGTTAAACAAAATTGACCATGTTTGTGTTGAATCTGAAACAGGTTTTACATTTTTTCAAATATTGTCATGGGATGTACTGACCTCTAAAATTCAGTGTTCTGGGGCTTGTTGGGGTTTTTTATTATTTAAATAAATAGTCTGTGTCTTATTTTGTCATCTTTTTGAAATACCTAATATAATTATTACAGAAAGTTGTTACAGCAAAACATTCTCACGTTCCTTCTGTTTTTTCATCTTTTTATGCTAAAGTCAGAAAATCCCCAGCTGAATGACAAAACTGTCCCACCCTCCATCTTTTCCTTGCCTCACTGCATCAGAAATGCTTCCTCATCTCCCATTGAGCTCAAATGCTCAGCAGACATGAGCTCGTTTGAGCTGATTTAATGCAAAAGTGAGTTCATGTACCTGAAGGCTTGGCTTGTAGGATACTTTGTAGATAGCTTATTACTATGGAAAAAAGTTCAGCTTTTTGTCCTCTGCCAGTCATTTGGATAAATTCTTTGTCACTTAATTTTCAGTTAATTAAAAGTGATGTTTCAAGGCTGAAAAGTCAGTCGTTGGCTATTGACTGACTGTTGTCAACTTGACCCTTCATTGCTATTACTACTAAATTATCAATAATGAAAAAAATCAGTCTGTTTTGCTTGGATTTATGACCTAAGAATGGCCACAGTGGAAGGTAAAGATGAATGGGTTTGCTGAGCAGCATCTTAGCTAAACATTTTTCTTTCCTTGACAGAACATTAGATTGTAACTAATGAGGTGTTTGAGGAGAGGCTGAACAAGAGCTGCTCTTTTAAAAGGTACTTGCCTTCTGTCAGAGCAATCCAGGCTTGCCTCTGACTGCTGCAGGGGAGCAGTGCCAACAATGAGCTTGGGAGGATTCTCCCAGTGAAACTCTGCCTCCTGGAAATGTTGCTGTTGAAACTCAAGGGGTGAAAACCTTGGATTGTTCCTCTACAGTTGCCGACCTGTGCTAAGTCTTGACTTCATCTTTCCATCTCCTCCTCCTCTCGTCTATTCCTTTCTAAAATGGGGCAGCTCTGTAAGGGCTAAAACTGCCTAGATAGAGTGTTATTAAATATCAGTGTCCCCAAGGTCAGTATTGAATTCTGGTAAGTGAGCAGAGTATTTTATAGATGTGTGATTTCATAGAGTCCCCCTCGAAGTGTGTCCCTTTTGCCTTGTGAGGAAATGCTGCCAAAGTCGTTTACTTGCTGCAGTTGGAGAAATTTGCCAACCACATCAAACGTCAAATCAAAGTTAAATTAACACCAAACCAGTGATCAGTCCAGATAGGAACACATCCTTCAAGCCTATAAATAAATCCAGTACAAACTAATTTCTAAGTGTGTGTGATTCCATAGATTGTTTGGTATTGTTTTGTCGCTATGGCTATGAATTTTTGAAATAATGCTGACTTTTATTTATTGTTGTTGTTGTTTTTTTTTTTTTTTTTTTACTGTTGTGTTTTGGGTTGTTTTTTCGGGGTTTTTGCCTGTTTGTTTTTTTTAATACTGGTTTTCACAGCTGAGTAAATTCTGTTAATCGGTAGCTTTTTATGTCCATTTCAAAAGTTACAATTCAACAAGGGCCAAACCTGTTGTTTTGAGATCTCAAATGGCTTCAAACACTGTAGTGATTCTATATTGGTCTCAGAGATGGGGAGATCTGAAATAATTTCAAGAAAAAAAAATTAAAGCCTTAGGGACTGATTATTTTGCATTATGCTTAAATCTGACCTCTTAAAGCTGTGAGGCTGTTTTCAGGTATTCCAAATAGATCAGAAAATGAACGTTATACTTTGATTTGGAATATTGTGTTTGTGACTGGGGTAGGGGGGCAACGCAGAAAGTTGTGCTATGTGCTCAGCAGCTTTTAGGAAATTGTGAGTATCAAAGTACTTGACTTTGCCTGCAGAAGGGTTTTCCTCTTGTGAGTCCCAGTGCCAGCTGAAGGCTCCTGCCCCAAACTGCCTGTCCCTGCCCTTCTGCCAGATGTTACTCAGCGAGGAGATAGCATCCTGTGGGTTTTCCTTCAAGCATTTACTATCCATGGCAGCTGGAAAGGTTCCTCCCTATTTTTTTAGTAGTTTAAACAACCAGGCTCGGTTTGATTTTTTGGAGTGGGTTTGTTTGTTTGTGGTATTTTTCTGTAATAAAATAGAGGATTTGGGAGTTTGCTTTTACATGAAAGTAGCGTTTGCCTAAACTGTTTGCCTAACCATTTGTTTGTCTGTAATTATTATATGACATGGGCCACAATAATCTATGCCTAAACAACAGAATGTTGTTCAGTGTGACATTATTAGTGTAAATTGTGAGCATAGGAACCAGGAATTTAGAAGTAAATTAAAATTCCCTTTCGTATTTTACTTTTATACTATTGTTAATTTAAGTGGGTTTCTTCTCCTTCACTCTTTTGCTAGTTTTTGATGGATTTTCTGTTGTTTTTTCTTCTCCTGTTCTATAGTGTAGTTTTCAAAGGGCTTTTTGAAGTACCTCTTGAGGCTCTTGGGTCACATTTCGTAGGAAAGGGAAGGGAGCCATGGAGAGGGAGAAAAATTGAAGAGTCTGTTTCAGAAAAAGTACTTTTTGGTAACTGTAGCTTCCTGTTTTTCTCCTCATTTTCATACCTTCATTAGCCAAAGAATTGTTTTCTTCTATTTACACAACAGTTTGTATTTCTTTTTCCATCAATAGAACCTGAAAGTTTTACACTTGATTTTTCAGGGGGAGCTGAAGGGCTCTAAAGCAGCAGATTGATGGAGCGTTACCTTGGACAAAGAGGAGAGCCACTGTCACCAGTTAAGACCAGAAAAGAGTGTGGAAATTCAAAGTAGCAGGGAGATGCTACAGTACCATGATAAAAGCAATTGCATTTTAACTATGTTTAAGCAAGATACCTTTAAAAAAGAGAAACCCAACATGGAAATTAATGAGTTTATGGCAGTGCAAATTAGTCTGTGGGGTTTTTTAATTGCACTTTGAGGACTCCAGTAATTTTCAAGAATTAGCTGCACTGGATTAATAGTCCCATCCTATGTTTTGACTGGGCAGCTGGCAGTGAACACCCATTTTGTGTCCTGCATACCTGTTGCACATTGCTGTATGCATTTAATCCTATCTCTTTTTTTTTTTTTTTTTTTTTTTTTTTTTTTTTTTTTTCTGGTTTGGTTTTGGTTGTTTCTTTATTTATTTATTTATTTATTTATTTATTTATTTATTAATTCTGGCTGGTTTTAAAAGAAAGCAGTTTGGGTTGTCTGTGGGTATTTTCTTTCAGAATTATCCACTGGGTGATGAATAACTAAAATGTTAGGGGAAAACTTTTTCCTCCAGAATGCTATCTTGAGGATGTTTTGCTGCAGATATTTGAGTCACAGCAATTACTTCCTTATAGTTACAGCTATAGCAACAATTGTGTTATTTGAAATATTTCTGTTCTGGTGGATTTTATTTGTCTCAGGGAAAGGTGTAGCTGTGTTGTACTGGATGTTGTGTATAACAGTGGTTATTTCTGGCCAGAAGGTCATGGAAAAGATTAATAATGTGTGTAAAACATGCAAGCAGTGGAATATTGTTTGGGAAGATTGATACTTGCACAGTAGTTTCGATCATGGCAGATTATAAGGAGGAAAAAGGGACAGGACTGGACACAATTTTCACCAGCTAACTGATCAATGAGCAGTGTTAGAAAAGAAGCCATTAGAAAGGGTAAGTTCTAAGAGATGAGAAGGAAAAGGAAATGGTCATCGTTTATTTTTGCACAGATGAGGAACATTTCCCATGAGAAAGAATCCTCTTGGAGATGGGCAGTGCAGGCTGTAATTAGTGTCAAGGCTGATCGCAAGATCAGGTAGCGCAAGGCTAAAGTTGTTAAAAACTTAAAGGTTGTTTGTGTTTGGGGGAAGAAAGGAGGAAGAGATGGATTGAAGTAATGAATCAAGTAGATAAATTCCTTGCTCTTTTGTCCAGCTGTCTTTGGACAGACATCCTTTGGGGAAGTTTAAATCTCTGTATGAAAAGATTGAATGTCACAAGGAGCTCCTCACTGTTTCTCCTCTTTGCAAGTGGAAGAAGTAGGCTCCTTGCATGTTCTCTGCTGACTTCTGACAATTGAGTGAGCATGTTGAAAAGACTGATGTGGACTAGGAAAGCAAGTTTAAGACCTGCCATTATCCTTTTCATGGAAGTGAACAAGTTTCACATTTTGGAGAGAGCGCTTTGCCACATCAATGAAATACAAACCGCACCTTCCAATTAATCTTGTTTCGTGCTGGTTTAAGACAAGAGCGCTCCTCTCTATTCTGTGCAGACTGACTGACACCTTGCCGGTGGCAGGCTCTGTGTCGAAGAATGGCTGGCCCCGGCTGCTCAGGTTCGGAGCAGGTATTTCAGAGCAGCAGTACCGTGGCCCCTGTAGTGCAGGCGGGCAGTGCCGAGCTTTGCTGGAGCGCGGGCAGCATTAGGTGGCAGTAGCGTGTTGTATTTGGCGGCTGCTTTGTCGTTGGGGTTTTATCTGCGGCGTCTTCATAAAGGGAGAAAACATGTCTTTGATTTCTCGCAGTTGTTAGGAAACGCTGATTTAGGCTTGCTTTGGCTGTGGGACTGTAAGGGCAGCTGTTTGGAGGCCTGTGTGCAGCGGTGGGATTAGTGTGCTGTAGTGTGTGCACAGTGTCCATGACTTGTTTTTGGGCTGTAGTAGCTAACAGTGATAATATTAACCACACTTATTCTGATGATAAATGTGCTCTTAATGGCCAAGTGAGTTTAGTTCTGCATCCTGTACTTTTTCATATGCTGTGGCCATATCTAAGCATAATACAGCCTGTTAGATGAAGTAGATTTGGGGCTTTTTTTTTAGTTGTTATTCTTAGATGAAGAACAATCTTAGGCTCAAGAGAAAGTTGTTAGGAACATAATTAACCTTCCAGCACAGTGGTGTTACTGTCACTCCAGGTCTTGGACAAGTGCAGTTACCTTGTGACCCTTTTGGGAGGGTGTTTTTTTCCCTTCATCCTTGTTTCTCCCAGGTAAAGGATCTCAAGGATTTCAGAACTGTGTTGCATTGTATTAATTGGGCAGGATGATCAATTAATGGAAGAAGGGCAAGAAAAGTGTTGACAGAACATGCTACCTAATTAGTACCTGATGGACCATGTAGGCCACAGAGCCCAGACTGTGATGTCACCTCAGGGTGGCAACTATACAAGACTTTTATATGCAAAATAGACCTGTGGAAAAGCCAGGAAAAGAAGTTTTCATTGCTGAAATATTTCCCTTTCCACTGCAGCCTTGGGAGAAGCTTCATACTTCACAGAAGGAGCACATATCAAATCATCAACCCTGTGTTTTGTACACATCTTGCTCTGAAGTAATGTAGCTTTTGTTTGCTCAGATATTTTTTAAAATAAAAAAACTGTGTAGTAAGAGAAATACTAGGGCAGTAAGATTTCCTGATGGCTCCTGTGGTAAAATGGCAAGCAAAAGGATTCTAAGTGAGGAGCAGCCAGCACCACAGGGTTCAAGGGTTCCACCCCAACTGGTTTTTGATTACACACCAGTGCTTGAGAATTTTTCAGGTGAAACTTAAGGCATTCTCAATTGGAAAGCACTTTGAGTCTGGGAAGTTAGGATGCCAGAATTATTTAGGTACTGGTAATTAGTGGGGTTTTTTTCTATTCATTTATATAAAGACATTGGTAATTAATTCACATTCTTCACTCAGAAGTTCGTCCTGCAGTGACAGAAGTTCAATGTTTACATGGTTAAATTCAAGATTTTTTTCAAAACTAGCTAATTTTCTTCTGCAGGTTAAACTTTTGTTTTACTGAGATAAACATCTTCGTATTTCAGAACCCTTCCACTGAGTAAATAAACTCTTTTTTGTGTGTGTAAAATAGCGTATTCTTTTACCCTACCCTAAATTTGTAAGTTCAGCTGGTGAAGTTGGAAAATGGCTTCTTTCTTGACCTTTCAGTGAGTGCCACCGGGTGGGGGCCAAGTGCATGTTTGTCACTGTTTTCCTTGACTTTTACAGGTGGCTAAAACATGCTTTTCTTAAATTTTTTTAGCCAAAAGCTCAAATTCCAGTTTAATAAATGAACTGATAATTTGGCCTGTCTTCTGGTTTCAACCCCATTGCAGAATGGACTGTGCAAGAAAGCAGTTGTGCCCTAGAGCACAGCAGGTAGCCTGTGCTCTGTGTGTGCTGCCCACAACCAGAGCAAATGCTCATTTGGAGGGGTTGTGCTTGGATGGATGCTCAGCCATGGCTGACACATGCATGCAGAGGTAATTCCAGATCTGGGTGTTAGTTCTGTTACAGGCTGATGGGCATTTGTGGCTGAAAGTGTTCAGGGTGGTGATGGAGGTAAAATTAGCCAAAGTCTTAACTTTAAATGTAATTATAGAGCTCTCGGAGTGTTGTAATTGCATTATATGGTTCCTTTCCTGTGCTGTGTCCAGCAGGGAGACTGCTCAGCTTTACATTTTGGTGCTTTATCAGCTGATCTGGAACTACCAAGAGATGCTGAAAGTATTGCTACAAGCCCTGTGATGACAGTTCAGAACTGGAAATGTGTGTTTTGTCTGGGTGTGGGGTGATGAGGGGAACCCACTCTCCTACACTGTGTTAAGCTCAGCTGGTAGTGTTTCAGATGCAGAAGTTTAATATCTTAGATAGCTTTAAACATAAATTTACTGAGCCCTGAGAGCAGTAGAAGCAGAATTACTTGTTCATGAGGGGTGGGGCCTGATCAGCCACACTTTAAACTCTCTGAGGGCAGAGGTTTCAGGGTGGGTACCCTACATAAAAACCCAAAGTCAGTCTGAACTTTGCAGTGGAAGCAGGGTTTTCCCACCAGCTCTCACACTGATCTTTCCTGATCACAGTCTGCAGCAAGAGACCCTCTGATAAGCAGTTCTGGATCAGGGCAACAAAACTCTATCTCCAAATGTAATTTTGGAAAGAAGAGGAATGCTGCACTAAGCTTAATTATCCAAACTTGATGCCAAAGCTCTGGGAAGATGAAGACTGAACACAGTCTTTGTGGAGAGAGAGAAAAAAACTGAGAAAAAACAAAGAGAATGTCAGCCTACCATAATATTTTGATTTTTGAAATTATTTTAAATAGTTGTTGATTTCGTAGATGTTTATAGATGTTTAAATATTGTGGTCATATGGCTAGATTGAGAGATTTTGTTTTAGGAATTGTAATTGCTTTCTTACAAAAATGTGTCCTCATGGTCTGTAAATAACTAGAGAAATGGATGCAATTATATGACCTAATCTAGCCCTTGTTTAGCAGTTAATTTCTCCAGATTTCTATGAGCATTTGTTCCGACCTACACAGATTTGGTTGTTGGTTTAAACCTAGCCAAGGCTGGTGGTGTCTTAATTGCTACCACAGAGCAACCATTTGGCCTGTGTGAGATGAATGTTGTCAAGGTACCTTCTGCAAGGCGGACATTCATCCACTGGGAATGTATCAAGAAAGTTTTCATTAATTGGTCCCTTTGTTGGCATTTGTGGCAGAGCAGCCAAAAACTGAGTACGAACAGACACTATGTCAGGGGGTGAGATTTACTGGCAAGTCTCTGTAAAAACTGGTATTTACTACATACATTGTAAGCAGGAGCAAAGGAGTTTCCTCCCTAAGAACAGCCTGGCATTAAATTTACTGAATTTTTTTTTTAAGGCAGGGAAATGTAACAGGAATTCAGACTCAATCAGAAGTTAAATAGGAAATAGCCAGTTAGTATTTTTCTTCTTAATGTTGGCTGTCTTGCAGCTTCATTTTAATGTGATGTGAAGTGTTATGATGGGCTCTGTGACGTACAGACAGATCTGCATGGACCTATAAATGTGTCAGATGAGAACACTTGACAGTTTTTGTCCTGACTTCATTTGCTTAACCTGTAGATAATGACAATTACAGCTGATAATGTATACACGTAGAATAAAGCATGACAAGTGTTTTTAAACATAGCTCCCAAGTTCAATATTTCTGTGCTCGCATTAATTTATGCATTTTGATCTTGTTGCTTTGTTCAAAGGATGCACTTCATTGTATTGCAAGGGACAAAGTGGCAATGATTTGTGCATTTTGTCTAAGTGTAGCATGATTGTTTAATTTTGTACAGAGCAAGGCTGTTTGCATGAGGCTTTCTGTTCTGCTTGCTTAAGCCCATTTTAACTTGTGTTTTATGCCATAGTGTGCTATAAATAGAACAACATTTTAGACTTACTACTCTGAGGGAGAGTTCTGATTCTGAAATTTGAATATCTTGCCTGTTTGATAATGAGCTTTGATAAAGGAATAAATAGATGGAACCCTCTAGGACTGATAATGTGATTCATAAAATTGCTTGGTTTTAGTCTGTGTGGTTCCCATAAGGAGTTGAAGTTTCATCCTCTTGGGTTCCCAGCCATGAGTCTGGCCATGTGGTTGGAAAATAATGGCTTGGGTTTCTCTCTTCATCCAGCTGCTTCCAATGTTTGCCCCGTCCTCATTCTCTGTTCCGAGCAGCAGTGTCCAGCTCATTCCTGCCAGGACAGGGCTGTCAGTGCTGTGTCCTGCTCTCATCCCACACTATCCCCTGCCTGTCCAGGGCCACTTCCACTTCTGCCATGCCAGTCCATCCAGCCCTTTGCATACTGGTTTTGTGCCTTGGCTCTCTTTTGTTTGCAGTTTTAATTCAGTTCTTTCATTCATCAAAAAATGTACCTGCACCAGATATGAAGAGTGTTCTCTTTGTCAAGTTTGGATTGAATTTCTCTTCCCTGACCATTGCTGAGTGTCTTTCATCACTGCTTCTTTTTTAATATAGATATGCATCTTTTTACACATTCCAGAAGATGGTGTTAGTGTAGGTTATGAAAATTGCTTTTTTAAAAAAGGTAATTCATAGTTGAGTAGAAATCGTGCTTCTCGTTGCATTCCATGGATAAAATTATGTCTAGCTGTAAAAATACTGTAGCTACTACTATATGTCTAATGTGGAGAAAGGGATAAGGATGCTGAGGTACTGAGCTGATTTGAGATGTTAATATTCTATCATTTGCTCTTATATAAAGGTCAAGTTTAGTCATTAGATGTAGTTCTTTTAAAGGTAGAAATACTTGGTGCATCTAAGTAATCCTCTGGTAAAATCCTACTACTTCATTTACTCAGGGCACGTCTCCAGCTTTAAATATATCCCTTATTCAAATATAGGCACACATCCCCAATGGAAATAAAGCAGGAATTCAAGACTTGTCTAAACTTGTCAGTTGAATTTAGCAAGGTGATTCCATGAGACTGTAGATGATTTCAGAGTTAAAAATCTTTAATAAATCAGATAGTTTAGAAATTTGCTGTGCCGTAAGCGTTGGTTTTGCTCACTACTTAACAGTTACTTTGTGACTCATGATAGTAAGTTCAGAATAACCTAACTTGAATTTTTGAGCTCTGATGGTTTCATCATTGTTCTATGCCTGCCATTACTTTTGAATTTTAGAACCTTAATAATGGTTTCCCTAATGGGGAAAAAAATCTAAATGGAGTATAATAAAAATGTAAAAATGTGAAAATATTTCTCCAGAATAATTGTCTCAGATGATGTTGGGTAGTAGATATTGGATATTGTCTCAGATGATATTGGAAAGTAGGAAAGACAAAGCTGTAGAAGGTAAAGAGTACTCCCTAGTTTTATCCTGGAAAAAAAAAAAAAAAAAAACTCTTTTTCTCTTCAGTTTCCTCAGTCAGAAAAGGGCAAGTTTTCATTTTAAATGGCTTACTTAAAAGCTATGTAATTTCAACAGAGAGGAGTTTTTTACAGTTATCTGTGAAGATACACAGTGCTAGATTAAATCACTTCTTTGTCAGTGAAATACAAATTTGGAAGCAGTTTTAGTTTTCCTAGAAAATGAAGCCTCCTGGTTTGATGTACAGAATTAGAGCTGTGGTGCATCTTTTGTTTTTGGAGTGAATGCCCTTTATACACAAGGCAAAATAGCCACAGTAGTGTATTAAGTACTAAATGAGAAGGGATAGTACTTTTTAAACCTTTTTAAATAACCAGCCTTTTCAATCTGGCATGTGGAAGGGCAGCTGTGAGTAAAAGTTTGACCATGTTAAGTGGTTTAGTTACTGTGTATTCCACAGTTTAGGAGGAGATTACAAATCCAGTGTAAAACTCAGGCTGGTAATGCTTCACCCCTCCCCTCCCACTGAGCTGTATTCAGCTGATTCTCACTGGGTGCTCTAAATGTCTTCTGAAAAATTAATTCATGAGCCCCAGTGAGAAATGTACATTACATTGATTTAACTAGAGGGTCTCTGCTTGCTAATTTGAGTAAAATCAGTCACCCTGTTAGGTTTATTGCCCAAAGTTAAGGAGCCGAGGACGGGGATCTCGGCGTGGCTTCTGCGGCGCTGGAGTTGCTCAGCCAAAGTTCAGCCAGCTCTCATGGCTCCTCATCCTGTGGTGTGAGGTTTCTTGAGGTCTGCTGATAGGTTACTGAGATACAATACCAGTTGTTAACTAAATGGTTACCTTAACTACCAGGGATTAAAGCCCAGGGATTGATTTTGCAGTTCTTCAAAGTGCGGAAGGGTCCAAACACAGAGTATAAAGCAGGCAGAAATTCAGAGAATAGCAGTTGAATGTGCTGCAGCATGTTCCATATTCTCATACAAACCTAATTGTGTGCTACACTGTACAAATAAGAATATCATAAATAAAATAGGTGTTGGAACTCAAGGCATTTTCGTAGTCTATACTTGCAGCAATATTAACACCTTTTTTTGAGACAGAAGAGGTTTGTTTACTTGCTTGTTATTTATTCTGTAGCAGATACCAAAGGCAATTAATCAGCATAATGAAGTACAAGTAATTTACCTAAAACAATTCTGTGAAAAATTTCCAACTTTTTGAATACTTGAAAAGAGACTGAGAACTGTGAACTGAACCTGTATCTGTGTTTCAGAGTATGTTTGCCCCGTGATACATAGTTTCTCACAGTCCCCAACCTGCTGAAAAGTATAGTCTGATGTATACTGGGAATAGCACAGTAGAATGCAGTTGTTTTATCAAGGTGTGTTAATGACACTGTAATTGAAAAGGGCACAAGGTTAAGTTTGTGTTAGTCGGCTTTTCCTGTTGCCCTGCAGTGCCAAACATTTCACCAAGTCTCCAACAGATACTGCTTAAAGTGTGTTTTACATATGAGCTTTGGACTTCAAGGTTTGTGCTTTTCCAAAAAATTTTTTTAACAATTTCAAAAGCTAAAAAAAATGAAACTTTTAAGAAATTGTTTTTGAATTAATCTTACACCAAAATCCAAGATCCTCAAGAAATACTAGGACGATGCGACATTTAAGATAAACATCAGGAGAGAGAGCAGTAATATCACATGCGTGTTATCAGATGAACTAGCATATTTCCAAAATCAATTAGTTTATTTTTTAGCATTCAGACTAACTGAAAAGCATCATATGCTGTAAAGTGATACAAATCCCGCACAGGGAGTCAGCAAGTTACCTCTAGTACAGCCATAAAAATGGCAAAATTAGTTTGGGCACGTGTCACCAACCTTCTTCATTTTCCCTTCCCTCAGCTGGACTTGGGAAAGGATCATTTACTGTTTTTATAAAATCCTACAAAATAGTAACACGTTAGTAAAACTTGGTTTTGAACACAGTTACCAGGAAGAGTGCTCAGCAAAAAGTTCTTTTTATGAAGTACTGCTGCCTCAAACCGTTGCACATCTGCAGCTGAAAGATTTTAAACGCATCCAGTAACAGGCTGAGAGCAGTGCTCAGGTAGGGTCCGAGTGACACGGACATCACCTGTGCAGCCCCTGAGGAGTGATGTTGCAGGAGACAGGGGGCTGCAGCATTCTGAGCCAAACCTTGGGAGTGGGTGCACGAGGGAGAGATGAGCAGCAGTTCAGCTGGAGCCAAAGGAGGGAGGTCGAGTAGAAAACAGGGCCTGTCTGTTTGCATTACAGGGCCTGGACAGGCTGCAGCTGAGATTAACCCAGAAATAAGGCTGAGTGGGAAAGAGGAGAGGATCACAAACGTCCATCATATTTCACCTCCTGCAGAACAAAACCAAAACCCTGGTTCTGTTTCTTCAGGCAGCTCCTCTGACGGTTATGCTGGAGAGGGATCTGGCACAAGAATCTGGCAACCAGGAGTGAGGAAAGGTCCCAAAAAAGAGTATGGCTGATTTCTGTCTGAAGTATTGGCTGAGGACATTGGAGTGCTCCCTCTGAACTTCAGTACTTTTGTAAAGTGTCCTCTGTGTCTGAGTGGCTGAACAGTGTCTAAGACAGCTGGAGAGGGGACACCTCATTTGCTCTCTTGGAGAGGGAGGAGAAGGGCAGTTGAATCAAGGGTGGATTTTTGCTATAGATAAATTCCTGGGTTTTGATTAGCAAGCTTGAGAGTAGGAAAATAAGTCAATAACAGCACAAAAATAAATACATAAATCCAGATGAAATGGGGTCACTGGAATAAAAAAAAGAATAAGAGAAGTATTAGAGTAGAAGAGCTGATGATTGAGGGTTTTTCTTAGTGTAGGTGTAGTTTGCTAAAGGCATTAGGTGATAATAGAGGAGAAGGGCCAAGAGAGGAAGGAGCAAATAGGTTCAGAAGGCACGAAGACCAAAATGGAGAGAAATAGATATAGATAAAGATATAGATGCCTATTTTAATGAGTAGGTCCCCTACAATGGAGTTGATGCAAGTTAGTCTGTCTAACATAAAACTTGCATATGCTGCAGATACTAAATTTTCCAAATCTACAGGAAAGGCGTTAAGGGCTATGTGATAAACCTGAAGAATAATTAATTTTCAGCATTATTCAAGAAATGAACAGAGTAGTGTTTCCTGCATTGATTATTTTTTTCCACACTACTTTTGTGATGTGTGGCTTCCTGTGTTTTGTTGTCTCCTCCCAGTATAGTTTAGAATCATTTTTTAGTCAGACAAGGTTTTGTTGCAGCAAAGGGAAAGTGTGACCAGTTTTGTGGGAGTTTCTCTCAGCATTCTTGGCCAGAGAGAAGCCAGTATGCATTGCTCTGCTTTGGGCAGTTGGTCAGTAATGTTTCCCTATATTTCTGAGAAACTGATCGGAGAAGGTGTGGTCTTTGTGGCCAATCCAAATATCTAGCAGTTATATATATAGAACACAATGACTTAATGCAATGACCAAATTTTTTTGGTTTTGTTTGCACCTTGAAATTTTGTCATCTTCAGTTGAGGAGATAGAAAAAGGATGAATCTTTATGGATCACA
The DNA here is from genome assembly GCF_009819655.1 of Sylvia atricapilla. Classification (NCBI taxonomy): domain Eukaryota; kingdom Metazoa; phylum Chordata; class Aves; order Passeriformes; family Sylviidae; genus Sylvia; species Sylvia atricapilla. Next base: position 4,368,870 of record NC_089145.1, on the reverse strand, counting down.
ACTTTTCTTCAGGCGTATTTTCAGCACATTGTAAGATAGTCCTCAGTCTTGAATGCAGAGGGAACTTCAAGTGGAACAATACCAGGATTTTGTGTGCAGACCTCGTATGTGAGTTTGGAGGTACATCCACCTGTGTATGGAAAAACACCCATGAGAAAACCTGAGGTCAAAGCTCCCCCATCCCTGCTGCTGCTGTGCAGAGGATTTGTCTGGGTAACACCCGTCAGTGCCAATGACAGATACATCAGTGAGCAAATAGACTCCAGGAGAAGTGCTCCTTTACATTTGGGGTTTTATCAACTGTGTGTTACTAGCATTCTTTTCTTTCCAAAATGGATTACTAACTAAAACAGAGAGATTCATTAATCAGAAATCTTCGACACTTACAGAACAGGTGTTACACATCCTAAAATCTGCTTTGTGTTTCAGTGTCCCAGCTGATGTTGGTATAAAGGGTGGTTAAAGCTCCAGAATAAGGGAAAACTTGGTCTATGACACAGATATCAGCTGGTAGGCCAGTTTACATTGCAACTTTCTCAACTTTAATACTGTTTCCTGTTGCTCCATCAGGTCTACTGAGCAATTTAAAATATCAGAAGAAAGAGATTACTGGAGATGAATCAAAGCTACAGGAAGATGGAGCTTTGAGGGTTTCTTTTCAGTAGACACTGGAACCGCTCAAGTCAGAATGCTCTGCTCATAACAAATGAGAAAGAAAACATGTTACCATTTTAATTATTATTGCCTATTTAACGTGGGACTTCTTGAATAACCATGTCTTTGAATAAACATTTCTTAACTAAAATGACACAATTTTGTAGCCAGTGATCCATGACTTTAAGTATTTGGAAGGGCTATTGATTCACTGAACTGGAAGAAATTAAAGATGTTGAGGCATATTTTCAAAAGTAGAATTACATGTAGTATAAATTATATTTGATCATGTATATTTTATTTAGAATCTAAATCATAAAAAAAGCTAGGCACATGTAATACAGCATTCAATTTACCTGTAATAGCTTTAACTAAACATTGGTAGTTATGTTTAAATCAGCTCTGTGTAGTACCATGAGAGCTGCCAGCACTTCCCCTTGTTCCTGTGGCATGGTCCCCTGCATGTACCTATTTCTGTTTGTGGTAGTCACTCTCTAGGTAAATTGTCCATAAGGCCAGTGATTCCATCAGCAAATTATCCAGAAAATGCCGTCAGTGCGCGTGGTGACACTTGTGCCACTGGTGGTTCCGTTGCCATTCCAGTGGGATAATTAAATTGGCAGGTTCCTCTTGTGCCCAGCGTCGTCATCTCCCTTCCTTTGGCTCCTCAGCTTAGACCTTCTCCTTTTCTCTGTCCGAGTATCAAATGCGTTATTGATTGCTGCTCTCCCACCCTCCTCACTTTGGCTCCCCCAGCCCCTTTTTTTGATGTTGTTTTTGATTGGCAGTATCATCCCGACAAACAGGAGGCAGATGTGCCAGCAGGAGAAGTGGAGGAGCGCGTGCAGCGGTTCATCGAAATTGATCAAGCGTGGAAAATTCTAGGGAACGAGGAGACAAAAAAAGAGTATGACCTGCAGCAGCGTGGTAGGTTCCTGCCAAGGAGTGCTGGAGTGGCAGCAGCTCTTTAAATAAGCAGGGGCTGGGAGTGGTAGTTAGATGGTATTTTAAAATGCTGTTTAGTGCTGAACCGAGTGTTTCTTTAGCTCTTGTCCTACTTTCAAACGTGGGTCCATTATTTATGGCTGGTGCTACACATACATTAGCTGCTGAAAACACAGAATGACTTCCAACGTAATGTTAGGGGACATTATTCCTGATAGTTTGAATTATTATGAAATTTATACTAATTGCAACCCTTAGCCTTTTTTATTTTATGAAGGCAGCTTCATCAATTGTTCTTAATTTTAAGTTTTATGCTCCATTTTGTTGCAGTGTTTTAGATGCAAGTATTAATCCATCTACACCTAGTGTTCTTTGTGTATGGATTTATAACCAGAATCATTAGGACACATTCTTTTCTGTTGTGGGTGTTGGGTAGCGTTCATAATTCATCCGTAGTCTAAACTAGCCTTTCTAAAGCAGGTTTGTAAATAATATTTCAATGTAACATATTAACTAGGCAGCTCTAGCACGCATTCCTTTTTATAGTTCTCAGAAAATAGCTTCTTAAAACAGTGACAGGCTGTTGTGAGAAAGAAAGGGGGGAAATGTAGGTCAGGTCTGTCACACATGGGCTACCATTACATGAAGTGATAGGCTGTCTTTCTGCTCTGGCCTCAGGATAGGAGTCCCTCAGCCTTCCATTAGAACCTTCAATAAATGTATATCCACCCTCCATGTTAATGGGGGGAGTCAATAATAGTGGCTTGCCCGTGGGGAGAACACTCGGTCGCACTCTGCAGTAACACACTGGGGCTGGCATTGACGTGGAGCCACCACCGCTGCGGAATGTGCTGATAAAAGCCCGCTGTCTGTGCGGCTTGTTATTGAATTCCCTGCCATTGTGCATTGGCACACCATCAGACCTCGCTCCCTCGTGCTGATTTTTAACTCCCCTGCCACCGCCGTAGTCGCTGTGGCACACAGGCATCTCTCAGGATAAAGAGGGTGATGGAGAACTGGAGATACATGGGGGGAATTCTCCCGTTAAATAACCGTGTATTTCCGACTTGGTGAGGCTTTGGCAAGAGAGGGAGAGGGATAAAAACAGAGTCGTTGAATAAGTATTTTAGAAGAATGGAAAAAATTGGATCTTGTTCTGTTCGTAATGTAAACGGTATTAAGATAAGACTTAAATAAATTTTTCATTTCAAGGTTATTTTTTAAATGCCTGAAGGTGATGTCAGAACAGGAGTGTCTGCTGCCCAGTGCTCTCATGCTATTGTACTCTTACCATTGTAATATTGGTTATGCCTTCTCTTTTCACAAATTGTATGTGCAGAGGAAAAAGGAAATTATAGAGATTAAGTTGGGAGTCTTTTCAATATTTGGTGAGTTTTACCTAAAGCTTTAATTCAGACTATGAAGTTTCATTTTGTCTGGGTCAGGTTAGTCCACTGGAGTAGAGAGCTATCTCAAGATTTTGTTTTCCCCTAGGATTTAAGGACATTGCTGTAATAAATTACTTTTGAGTAATTTGAAGATTATCTGTAATTTCTGAGATTCTTTTGCATCTGGGTGAGTTCTTCAAAAAGCCAGCCCAAGATTATGTGTAAGAGACTTGGTAAATAAAGAAATGATACTGTACCTCTGTTCAGGCAGGTGTTTGGTAATGGGATGGTGATGGGACATTCTGTTTTAGCACAGAGGGTGCCATTCCCAGGGCCCTTGTGTTTCAGACTGAGCCACACCTAACACACATGTGCAGTGCTGCTGCATTCTTTCCAGCATGTTCCCTGGCAGCAAAAGGATGGGGAAATAAATTCTAGCTCTTTGAATGCCTGTCAAGCTGCTTCTGAAGTCATGATTCTAGACAAATTCGTAGACACTGCCATAAAAGCTCACAGAAACAAAGGAATTGAGACAGCAGCTAAGGGGAATAGTGATGAGAGAGATAATACAGCAAGTTAGTAAGATGCAAAGGGAAGCCAGGAAGCAGGATCTGAAGGATGCCTCTGTGTGTGTGTGTGTGTGTGTGTGTGTGGCTGCCCATCAGCAGGAAGCTCTTTGCACTGCAGTCTTTTCCCCATTTCACAGACTGTTTATTTGTATGTACCTTCTTGTGTTACACTAACTAAATCTTAATTGCTTGGCTCAGAAATTCAGTAGCCGGAGAAGTTCCAAGGAGATGAAGTGCTGTGGGGCTTATGGCTTTAATTTTCTTCTTGTTTGAATTGTTGAGTCTAACAAGTGAATGTGCTTTTATATCTTAATACTGCTTTTCTCTGAAGGTTTCCCAATAATCTCCTATTTTTTTTGTGCCTTCAGGCCATAGCATTAAAGGGGAAGGGACAAACCACAAACTGTTCAGAGGTTAGCCTCAAATACTTACCCAACTTCTTCTGATCTGGAAATCTTATAAGAACTGCCTTTTTGTGTGTTTTCTGGATTGTTTTTCCAAATCATTGTTTTGTCATGTAAGAATACCTTTTTATGATGGTGAATCTTTTGCTTACAGCCTCCGAAAAATTTGGGGGATGAAAAAAAAAAATCTGCATAACAATTTACCTATGGAGAATGGACTTGGGTATTTTGTCAGTAGATTTTCTTCTTAGATTTTTTCCATTCTTTGTTTGATATCCCATTTTAAAAAGACGAATATGCAGTTAAAATCAAGCTTGACTCTAATTATTACCAAAAGTTTTTAGCATGGGTAAAACCTGTTTCACATTTTTCACATTAGAAATCATCTGAACCCTGAAAGCTCATGCCTCTGTGACAGAGCTGGAAAGAAGAATTCTCTTGGAATCAGAGAATGACACAGGCTAGAAGAGGCCATCCAGATCAATCTACCTAAAGCCAGTCCTCACAGTCAGTTGCTCAGCCCCTCTCCAGCCTAGCTTTAGTGTCTCCAAGGAAGCAGATTCTTGAGCTGCTCTGGGCAGCAGTTCCAGTGTTTAAACACCCTCATGGTAGAAAAATCAACCAAGGGAATGACAGCCAAATCCCAAATCAACCAAAACTTGATTTTCTTCTCTCAAGCTGTATATGTGGACTTCACAGCTTGTGCCTTTGACTTCTCTTCCTTGCTGTGTGCACCCTCCTTGCCCCTGACCATGCTGGCAATCCAGTGGGCTCGCTCCGTAGGGCTTTGTGCTGGGGACACAGGATTTTGGGTGCAGTTCCCTTAGTGCTGAGGAGAGAGGAGAAACAATCCCTGTGTTGACCTGCTGGCCATGCTGTTGCTGCCATGGCCCAGCGTGGGGCTGCCTTGGCCACAGGAGTGCCCTGTGCTGGCTGGTGTGGAGCCCTTTGTCCATCAGCTCCCTCTGGTCCTTGCCTCTCCAGCCAGATGGCTCCCAGCCTGTGCTGGTGCATTGGGTTGTTCCATCCCAAAAGCAGCACTTCTTGCTTGAGCTCTTTCATGTCCCTGCCAGCCCATCTCTATATCCTATCCAGGTCCCGTGGAATAGCAGCCCTGCAAAGTTTCTGCTTTTTCGTTGATATATACAAGGGAACTGTATCTAAACAAGCATATTTCCAAGGTAATAATAAGAATTTATTTTATGTCTTAATTATTGATCGATTTTATGCATTAATTGTTAATGGTTGATTAGCAAAAAAGTCACAAAATTAAATCAATGAACTGGTGGTTTAGAATAATTTCTGGTGATAAATGTAGCAAATAATTCAAAGCTAGTAATGGAATCAACACTAAAACCAGTTGGCCTTGTATATGATTCTGGGTGGCAGATATAAGAATCTAGGGGTTCTTTTCCACGTATGGCTCTAGTGAGGTTGAATCAAGGATGGTCTGTTTCCACGTGAGGATGGACACAGATGTCCATAACTCATAGAGTCACTGAATGGTTTGGGTTGGAAAACACCGTGAGGACCATCCTGTTCCAGCCCCTTCACTATGTGCAGGGACACCTCCCACAGGACCAGGTTGCTCAGAACCCTATCCAACATGGCCTTGAACATTTCCAGGGATGGGGCAGCCACAGCTCCTCTGGGCAGCCTGTGCCAGGGCCTCCCCACCCTCACAGCCAGATATTTTTTCACACTATCTAATGAAAACCTGTTGTCTTTCAGTTTCAATCCATTCTTTTTTGTCCTGTCACTACGTGCCCTGGTAAAAACTCCCTCTCCATCTTTCTTGTAGGGTAGGGGGAGGAGTTTTCACATCTTGGCACATACCTCCTTTGGATTTTCAATTTTTAAATTACACTTTTAGAAAAATACTGTAGATGCAATTTTCTTACAGGAGTAACATTCCAGCGTAATTTCTGTTTTGTTCTTGTGTCAGTTCTTAGGCATGAGGAATTCCAGGCTCTAACTGGAATTGCCAGGGTTCCAGCTTGTTGCTCTGAGAATGGCTCTGGTTCCATACCCTTTGTTCCTCTCCATCAGGCAGTGAGGCACAACAAAAAAAATTGGGCTTAGCCTAAACCAGCTCATTTTGTAATATTGGTCACTAAGGCAGGCTTTGCTGACAAGAGCAGTGGTTTTGCAGTGTGCCAGGTTGTGCTCTGCACATGGCAGATACGTACATTCCTTCTCCAGCCCTGGATTTGTGGCTGTAGCCCCTCAGCTGGAGCACAAGCCTTTGAACTCTCTGGAGTTAAATCTCATCAGCAACAAGTGGAGCAGGGTTGTTTTGGTATTTTTATAACAAATGTCTCTCTTTGTTATGAAAATTCTTAACACGTAACTTTGTTAAAATTTCAAATTAAAGTAAGTGGGATTGTTTTAAATTAGCTGAAAAGACTTAAATTTAAGGAATTGTTTTAAAACTGAAAAGCCTGTTAGAAAAAATTAACTTGTGAAAACATCCAGTGAGTACTGTGGTGATTTTTGTGCAGAGTTGGTACTGTGAACAGTATTTGACTGACAGTACATATTTTGAAGTTTAATTGTGTTTGGTTTGAAAAAAAAAAATAATCCAAAGTATGTATGCCTGATAACAAGCTAGAAAAATCTTTCAAGTATTATGACTATTTTTACAATAACCATAAACTGTTAAAAGGACTGAATTTCAATTTACTGCTAGCAACCCTTTCCCTAAAACTCAGCCTTAAATAGCCCAAGAAATATTTATTGTATCTCCAAGTGAAACTTAAATACCTTTCCTCTTTTACAATTTCTGAATGACCCAGCAAGGGCTCTAGTAAAGCTTTACTGAACCGAGCTGCTAATAGTTATTTAATGTTGTTCTGTAGCCTGAAAGAATCTCAGTAGATTTTTCCTTTTAATCTCTTTGAATTGCAGGCTCATAAACCTCTCTGATGAGCCTGCCAGTGTTTTCTTAGATCCTGCATTTGAGACAATGGAGCTGCAGAATCTTTTCACCTCTTGTTGTCAGACAAATCCAATAGATGGCAAAGCCAGGCAGGCTGTGCTGCTGGGGAATTCAGATTTGTTTCACGAGTTCTGGTGGACGAGCAGGTCCTCGCATCTCCCTCTGTGTGTTCAGGGTGAGTTTCAGGAATGACAGCTCTGTACACAGAGTTTTACAGCCTGAGCAGACATCACGTGCAAGGCCACCACATAACTCAGCACTGGTAAATTCCCACTCTCCTTGGGCCAGGGAGTGAAAATGGGACACCAGTTTACTTCAGACAAACACCAGCAAGGAGCTGTGGTTGTAACATCAATGATGCAGATGAGATAAGGAAAGGTCCAAGAAATATGAATCACTGTGAGAGTCATGAGTTTGGATGTTGTGCTTGCAAACTCAGTCTGGGCCTGCCTCTGTTTTTAAGTAAGTGGCTGCTTCTGTTTCTGCTGTCTCAAGGTGTATTAGGCTGGGTAAGGTATTTAGTAGGAGACCTAGAAAATAAAAAAGCTTTGTTCATCTCTGGGAGATGTTCCTCCTTCTTGAACCAGATAGGCAAATAAATGCAGTGTGCAAAACTGCCTGACAGGAGCTGTTACTGGATTATGTGTGAAGTCAAGAGTACTAATAGAAAACTTTTACTTTTTGAGATAACCACATTTCAGACTTCATAGAATCCCATTCATAGAATATACTGAGTTGGAAGGGACTTAGGATCACTGATGCCCTGCACAGGACACCCCAAGAGTCACACCCTGTGCCTGAGAGCCTTGTCCAAACACTGCTTGAGCTCTGTCAGGCTGGTGCTGTGACCACTGCCCTGAGGAGCCTGTTCCAGTGCCCAGCCTCCCTCTGGGTGAAGAATCTTTTCCTGGTATCCAGCTTAAACCTCTCCTGGCTCAGCTTCAGGCCATTGGGTCCTGTCCCTGTCACCACAGAGCAGAGATCAGTGCCTGCCCCTCCTCTTCCCCTCATGAGGAATTGGTAACTGCAGTGAGGTTTCCCCTCAGTCTCCTCCAGGCTGAACAGACCCAGTGCCCTCAGCCACTCCTCACACAGCTTCACCTTCCTCGTGGCCTCCTTGGGATGTTCTCTAACGCTCTAATGTCTTTTTTATACTGTGGCACCCCAAACTGCCTCAGGACTCGAGGTGAGGCCACCCCAGCTCAGAGCAGAGCAGGGCAATCCCCTCCCTTGCCCAGCTGATGATGCTGTCCCTGATCCTTCAGGATCTGAACATCAGATGGGGTATAGCGATCTTTGTGAATTGTGAGAAGGATTCATTTTGCCTGTTGGTTGGGATTTTTTTTTCCTTTTATTATTCTCAAAATTACAATTGCAGGGATGAATTAAAAAAGCTTTGTTGAAATTCTGTTCCCTGGGCTGTGTATTATACCATGTTTGGAAGAGAAGAGAGAGCAGACTTTTCCTCAGCTGCCCCTTTGTTACTTTAATGGTTGGACGTAACGATCGTAAAGGTGTTTTCCAACATAAATGCTGCTGTGGTTCTGATTCACAGTTACTTTACTTGAGGTGTGGTAACTTCATGAATTTGCATTGTACCAGTTCTCTTCAGGTGGCTCATGGCCCATCTGCCCTTCTTGTACTTCCTAGCAGTGAGGCATGACCCAGACCTCTACCACCAATCCTATAAAAGTTGTTCTGAGAGAAATCCTGCTTCATTAATTCCAAACAGGAAACTCTGGAAGTTCCCTAACTTTTTTTTTTTTTTTTTTTTTTTACCTGTAGGTGCAAATCTTTTCATTCTACAACCTGAGACTCTTTCCCTTTGAGAAAATTGTGAATTTTTCTTCCCAGTATTAAAAATAAATATGTGAAATAGGAAGCATTTCCCATTTTCATACTGCTCTCACAGTTATGGTACTTTGTGAGCCAGACAGGTGGACAGACTTGATCTTGAGCTCTGGTGTTTTATTGTTTTCTTCCTCAGAGAAGAGGAGGATTCTGCTTCAAGCAAGGCCTGCTGGAGGAAGGGCCTCAGGATGGTTTTGTGGGTCCTTTCAGGACATTCACCATTGCGGTCCTCACTGTTTGTAGCTTGTACCAAGCAAACTCCCAGTAACATTGGTGTTATTTGGGATGAGATGAGGCCATTTGATCCTTTATTGTATTTTAACACCTCACACAGTTAACTAATGTTCTGATCAGGTGCAAGGAAAATGCTGTTATTCCATGTAACTGGTGTGTTTTCCTGTTTTCTTTCATCATTACACTCCTGCTGATTTTCCCCTTTTTTTTGAGAGTAGTAAAGCACTGGGTCTGAGTGGGTTAATTTTCTTTTGGTTCTGACCTCTTCATTACCAAATAGGTGTTCAGCAAAGGTAACATCAAAGAGGCTGTACCAATCCTGTCATTATTTCCAGTGTGTCCCACTTAATTGCTTTCATTTGAACTAATTTAGATGAGGCTCATTCCCAGGCACACAAAATGTACATTTCAGTTGAAAATAGAATAGCGAGTTGCAAAAGAAAGACTGGGATTTAAAACTTGGTGGTTGGGTTGTGGGGATAAAGAAGGGAATTCTCCATTACCTGATCAGATGAAGGTTGGAGAGGGGCAGTTTTTCTGGGCTGCTACTGGAGAGGGGGCTGCAAAGCCCCTCAGTTCTCCTGTCCAGGCCAGGGCAGAGAAGTTACACAGAAGAAGCTGGGAACCACTTAGAATGTCTTGATTAAGTAGGGCAATCTCCTGGGACTTAAAACAACGTAATCTGGACCTCTGACTTTTCCAACACATGCTCAGTAAGCAGTTCTGAAATAAGACTATTTCACTGGCAGCTTTTGAAAGAAAGCTGCAGAAAACCCTCCATGCTCTCAAAAGCTACTAAACTATGAACAGGCTTCAAAATTCACCACTCCAAGAGGTGGAACACTTCCCTTCTCAAGAACAACCTCATTTAAACTGTACATAGACACTGAGGTCCTGAGTCTTAGCAAAGCCAAAGCAGCTCTGTGTATGTTCTGTAGTTCAGCTTTTGGGCATTTCTTGTTCTTCAAAATACAGCTCTTGGGGAGTTGGAGCTCTCAGGGGACAGGCAGCAGCTGGGAGGTTTTGTGTCATGAATTTATAAGGGGCTTAGGTCTTTTTTTTCACTTTTTAGATACTGCTTTTTGTGGCTTCACTTATAACTTTGATGATGAGCTCTCACATTATTAAGCTAAAGAAGTTGGTGTGAACTTTGTACATCAAATATGAGTTGCTGATAAATGGAAAACCCAAGATCTGTAGTGAACACTGCATTTGATGCTGTCAGTTGTGTTGTACACTTTTCATTTCATGCTGTACTCAATGTTGGAAGAGTGGGGGCCCAGATGGCAGCAGATCTCTCAGGTACAGGCCAGAACTTGACTTTCTTTCTGTGCTCAGAGACTCTTTATCATAAAAGAGCACTTGGAATGGTCTTCCCCTACGAGTGTTTTGCATTAATTTCTTTGCAGAAATTTCAGTGGTGTTCTCACAACATTCTCTTGGTGCTGATTGGAAGGTTTTTCTTTGGCTTCTCCTTTCTAAGGAGGAGTGGGTTGCCTGAGAGGTACTGAAGGGAGACACTGAGAAATCTCTATTTGTGTAGATATTTAAAATATGCCTGGACATGGCCTGTCCTGCTGCCCTGGGGTGCAGGAGGCTTTGGTAGGTGATCCTAAGAGTCCCTTTGGACCTCAGCTGTCCCACCAATCTGGGGAAAGGACAGCTTAGCAGACCTTCAGCATTTCAGCTTGTGGAGCTGGAGTAACAGCCAGGCTTTAAAAGGCATCTACAGCAAAACAGAAGTTTGCCCCTAATTTCACTGAAGTGGGATGTGCAAAAGTGCTGGTTTCAGGGTCTTAGTTCAGTAATACATTGTCACCATTTAGTTCTCCTGGCTACAAGAGGACATTTTCCAGCTTGTGCAGATGTATGGAAACTAAAATTTTAGAGAACTACATTTTGGACTGATGCAGTGGTCTAGGTAGGACTCTCTAGTAGAGACCAGATTGACTGCTAGGTATACAAAACTATTAATTTATCAGAAAAGACTGAACATCTGCCATGTTTGCTTTATAGAAGATAACCTGACAAAAGAATGGCCACTTCATGCACAGATTTATCTGGAGGACATGTCCTGGAATGAAGGTATGAGTGCCTTGCTGCTGGTTCTAATGCTTTTTATTGTCCCTGCTAATTTTTTTCTGCATCTTGCACCACTGTCTTACTTTAAGTGCTGTTTTTTCTGTATTTTTGGGGACAAAGCTGTTTTGCTCTCAGAGATTACCTGGATTAGGACTCAACTTTCTGTTACATTTGTTTTCCATTCCATCTACATCACTTCTCCCTCACTTGCAGTACCACTTTTCACCCAGATCTCCTCTTGTATAATTGAGAGTACATAGATTTTTCCCACTTCTCTTGTGCATCTTGCTCTTCCCATGATGGTAGGATGCCTGTGTTTCTTTTTTCATCTGCCACTGTTATTTCTCTCCTATCTATTGCTCTGGCTTTTCTTGTTTAATTGCTTTTGGAATAAATTGATGACTTTTATTTTTATTATTTTTTACTTTTTTTTTAAGTTGTGAGGGGAAAAATCCTATTTCCTTTCCTCTGTTTTGGTTCCTGGGTTAGCAGCCTGTTTTGGAAGCATCCTTGATCTGTCACACATGACTTAGTTTTTTCTTTTAGTATCATCCATTTCACAGATGTGCACCTTGTTACTACTGGTTTTTGGGTTTTTTTGAAGAGACTCCACCTGGCCTGGTTGTTCAGTGTAAGAATTCCTCAATCACCAAAACATTTTGAGATTATTTTTTGAGCTACAAGTGGTAGCACAGACACTGATATTTACAACTCAGCAGTGGGAGGTTATTTGTTACTAAGAGCAGCTTTGGGAAGAACATGCCAAATAAATTCTTGATTCTTTTCCAGCACTAAAGGCATTTTTGTTTTGTTTTTTGGCAGATGAACAACTCTACACTCTGTCCTGTCGATGTGGTGGGAGTTACAGCGTCTTCAAGAGTGAAACCAAAGATGTGTCTTTGGTTTGTTGTGACACGTGTTCACTTGTAATAGAGATCCTGCAATGATTGTTTCAGTGAAGCACATTGAGTGTTACAAACTTTTCAAAAGACTGGACAAACAAGGGACAGCGTCTGCTAAAGAAATGTATGTTAAAGAAAAGAGAGGCACTACAAGAACAAGTTCATTCAGGCTTAAAAATGACAAGTTCCCCTTTGCTCACACAGCTCTACAGACAGGAGGCTCGAATTTTCCTTCTGCAGCTGAAGAGCTCGTTATTAAACACCTCCAACCCAGAACACCAGGTCTGTACAACTGGAATGTATCTTCTGATCTCAAGGCTTCTTCCCCAGCAAACAACAGAGTAGCTTCTTTCAGTTGCAGTCTGAAGCAGCTGTACCTTGGGCCCTTCCTCTTAGGTTAAATCCTTTTAACAGCTCAGATGACAAAATTCAATCAGGAGGCACAGATGTGAGAATGCTTTGAAGATAATGAAGAGCAAGGTTCTGCAGTGGGAGACAGGAACATTTTCTGTTTTTAAGCTAAATATTTACGTTGATGAAATCCTCTCAAAGCCTGGAGCCCAGAAGGAGGAGGCAGAGGTGTCCCAGTGCTGAGGAGCTGGTGGCTGTGCCCTGCCCTGTGACAGTGACATCACCTGGGCAGCCTGGAGCAGGAGCTCCTGTGGAGCAGAGCTAATGGAGTCTTCACTGCTGAGAGGAAAGGCAGGGAGGGAGCTGTGCCCTGGCCCCCCTGGGCTCCTGGCAGTGCCCAGCAGATCTGGAACCTCGCTGGTTCTGTCTTCACCTGCTGATGGAGGGAGAGCCAGAGGATGGCTCCGGCTGTGTGACCACACAGTAAGTGCACTGTGCCTTTTCCATCCTTCCTAACACTCAGTGCTAACCTGGGCTCGGAACAAAACCCCAGAACTCAGCCAAGGATCCGAGCACTCACTGTGGATCGCCACATCATTTTTGTTGGTGACACAAGTGTATCATTCCCACTCTGAAGTTAGGTGTAATCTCAGAAGGAGACATCTTTGTCAAGTAATATTTGTGTTTATTCTAAACAAAAATAGTTCCATTCATTTTAGTAGAAAATACTATGAAAACTGTCAATAGTAGCATAAGTATTTTAATCATCAAGAAATCTGTGGCCATTGGGACTTGCACGTAGAAATCCAAAGTCATTCAGAGGCCATATCTGTAAAATAAAGCACAGTCACAGGAGATTTTAATCACAATTCAAAGTTCAGTATTTTCATTTGTATTGTAATTGTTTCATAAACAGCATAATTTTTTCTCTCTTTGGTAAAGAACTTTGCTCACTGATGTGCTTCTCTTACTAGAAGTAATAAATACTGTATAGTACAGGGAATCGTTCCGTAGTGTGAACTTCACAATTCATACAAGGCATGCTTTGCTGTGGAGAGCCTCAGAAATTCCATTACTTTTTTTCACCCTTGCAAATAAACATGTTCCTAAAGAGTGCCTTTCCAGTTCAGTGTTTTCTAGCTTGTAAAACTCTTCATGACTTTAAAGACAAGGTATGTGTTTTTTGGTCCATCTAGGAGAAAAAAGGTAGCACACACACGGACCTCCCCGTGGTGAGGTGTACAGTTGTATTTTCAAGTTGGGCCTTTGAACTGCAAATACCAAACCTTGGGGAAAAAGATCTATTGGCTACAGGTAAACTTAGACAAACAGGAATGAAGGGGTGGAATGCCTGCCACCATCTGGGGCTCTGGACTGAGGGGTTCCTCTGAGAAGGGGACAGTTCTTTACAAAAGAGCACAACTCATCACCCAGTTCAGGTGTCAGAATGATGCTGACCAATAAACAGATCTCTCCAGAAATTAACTGTATAGCTGTTTATTTACTGAATGCTCCCAGGAGTACTTTGCTCTGCACAGTCATTAATTACATGTACTATGGCCTTGGATGCAAAAAAAAAGTAATAGGAAAGTAAGGACATTCATTTACTCATTGTCCTTTGTCTCTCTTGAATGTCAGTGTCTCTTGGCAAGATGTTCTTTCAAAGATGGCACAAGGGGCTCAGCAGGGAGAAAGATGATGCTGAAGGATCAGTGCCCTGTGTGGCTCTAATCCCATAAAAATTTCTCAGCCCCTGCCCAAGATGAAGCGACCTAGACAGAGAAAAGTGGGACACTATCTTGTTCCCAAAGCATCTGTCAGTATTTTATCTCATTTATTTTTCCTTAGAATTTGGTCTTAAGGTATAAGGACAGCGACTCTGGGTTCATGGAGCAGCCACAGCACAGAAGGAGCCACTTTGCCACTTTCTGTGTGGAGTGAAATTGTCTCATTTAGAAGGTTCAGTTATTTCTCCCCCTGTGATTTGTCCCCAGCACCGAAGGCTGTGACAGGAGAGGCTGAGGACAGGCATGGCAGGAGCAGCAGCAGCTCACTCCTGCTGGAGCTGTGCCCTGCCCCAGGTCCTGCCAGGCCCCTGGCAGCACTGTGCCCCATCACCTGCGTGGGGCCCTCAGCAAGGCAGAAGGGTGAGTCAAGCTCAGCACCTCAAGTTCTGTGCATCAGAAAAAGGCTCTTGTGCAAGATCTTAGAAAGTACTTGTGGTTCTGGCATGTGCAGTTAGGGAGGAGCACGAGGAACGGCTGCTGATACCAAGGACCATGGAGGTGATGCCTTGTCTCTGTGCTGATCAGCCGGGGAGCTATTTTAAGTTCCACACAAAAATACAGATACAAGCCAACAACAGAAGGGTATTTGTGATCTTGGTTAGCAGCAAAGCTGCAGAATTCAAGGCTGTGCAGAGGGCCCATGCTGGCTGCAGGCTGGGTGTCAAGTCTTTGTTTGGCCTTCAAGGCAAACAGAAGTAAAAGGAAAGAAAAATATCCCATATAATAAATCTAAGCTGATCTCAGTAAAGGCCTGGAGAAGGAAGTTCTTCAGTCCACTCACTGCAGCACAAATCTCATTTCAGGCAACTCAAATCACACCTACTGCAACTTGACTTTCTTTCAGTGAAATTAAAGCTAATTGCTTTAAATGTTGCTTTGACAGTGTAGATTGAACTTTGTCACAGTAATCTTAGTGGTAGAGTTAGAATGAAAATCTAGTTTTATCTAGTCTGCATGCAGGGAGAACCTAAGAAACAATACTGGTGGTTGGAAAGAGATGGAAACCCCTCCTCTGTGAAACAAAGACATGCCACTCTGTGGTAATTCCCGAGAGCTTTAAAGTTCTGACAGAAGTTGACTGTGACTTGCTCATTCAGACTGGCTCTTCCAATTAGCAGCTCTTTGCCCTCTTTGCTTTGGCCTACATAGATAGATTTGATCTGATGGGCTGGGCATAAATGGGGCTAACTAGCTCTTTTGAAGATATACCACAGGTCTAGTTTTGACATGGAGCCTAAATCCAGGGAATGCACAGGATATCCTACCTAGGACAGGATGAAACATGAGTTCTGTCAAAGTGAGATTCCCAGTGCTTTTACTGAATTTGCAGCTGCTTTGATTTCAGCAGCCCTTAATGGAATGACTTGTGTTTGGAGAGGAGAAATGGCGGCAGGGAGGAAAAGGAGCAGACAGAATCACGTGTTGGCATTTCTGTAAGGGTTAAAAACTGCTGCACTAACACTGACTGAGAACCTTCGGTCTAAACTCCAGGTAAACATTCATGTTTAGCCAAGAACAGGTTGGCTAAAGAAATTCAGCCAGCTAGGTTGGCTAAGCTCACTCTCTTCTGTTGAAATCCCTGACTTCCAAATTCTATTTGGGCTTTTTTGTATCCCTTCCTATAAAAGTAACTTAGTGCTGAAAGGGACTGTTACATCTGCTTCTCCAAAATCCACTGTAACATAAGGCCACAAAAGCTTCCGTTCTGAAGGCAGCCAAAACTGTTGGATGAAAGAGAAGCCAAAGCTGCAGCAGGCTGCATTAAAAGCACACAGAGGTTTCCTGGTCAGTGGTCAGCCACCTCCGCGCAGCAGCAACACATGGGAACAACATCATCACTGCATGCTCATGTGACTTACCTTAACCCAACTATGAACACTCACTTGAAGAGCAAATCCATTTTTGCTCTTGTTAGGCACCGGATACTTCAATCTCATGAAAACTTGAATAATCACTACTCTATGCCACTTGTCATTAAACAACTGCTGCAAACTCTGATTAAATTATTTTGATTAAGTACCAAGTGATTGCATAGTATCTTTTTTAACAGACAGTGCTCTGGTGCCCTAAAGTAGTGCTTCAAAATGAACTCTCCGTGTGTGAGTTTCACTCATTTTACAGAGTCTACATAGGGTTCAGTCCTGTCAGTCACTTCATTAAGGTCTTTCAAACACCTTCCTGGTCGAGGCACAAGCTGGACACAGAATCTATTGCTGTGGAGAGATACAGTCATTAATTCTGGTGTCCATACACACGAGTAAGACATCTCCAGTATTTGCTAACAGTCTGCTTAAAGAAGAAAACAGCAGCTTTTCTATACCTGTGCCTCAGTTTGGAGAAATGCTTTTTTCAGTCACATTATTACTGCCACACTTTCATTTAGAGGATTGTCAGCAGATTGGCATCCTTTGTCTCTTGGCAGTCAATAATCCAAGCTCAAACTTGGGTCATAAAAATAGCCCGGTTGGGAATCAGCATTTTCCCCTCTGGTGTCCAGGGTAAGGCAGACAGCAGGAGAAGGGGCAGAGCCCTGAGAAAACACCGGGGAAGAACTCAGAGCAAATGTGAGCCAGGAGGAACAGGGGTCACCCAAAATTTGCCAGTAAGGCTGATGGGGCTGTGTTGTCTGAGGTTTAGAAAGCAATTACTGATTGTGCTCAATAGCTGCAAGGGTTAGTTTGGGGTTTTTTTTTAAAAGTCCCAAACTGTGTTCATAAATACTGTAAATTAAGGCTATAAGGCTTTGTTAAATTGGAAAGATCTAATCTTCCCTGTGTAGTACAGGTGTGCTAAATTATGGGTTTGTGGATGTGTTGAAGTATTGGAGAAAACCTTTTATTGTTCTGAATGCACAACTTTAAATCCAGCTTTCTAAAAGCAGGTGCATAAGTGTGTAATATACACTCCCCTGTTTCTTAGATTAAACTTTTTATGGAGAGAAGATTGTGTTACTTTTTTTTTTTCCCCGTAAGAGTAAATTAGTAATGCAGATAATACAAAAAAATAATTTAGTGTGAAATAAAGTTGCAGAATTGTTGAAGCAGAAGGAGAAGGAACCGTGATGGTTTATACAGTACAATATTCATTCAAAGCATTTTCTTAGTTTAAAAGGCCAGGCTACATATCCAAAGTATGTGTGCAAGTCCTGGAAAGAGAATATTTTCCTCCATTTTGTTTTTGGGACCACAGAGCTACAACAGTGAAAAACCATTTTTGCACAGAGGCAAGAATCAAAGTAAGGATGAAATGTACATCTGTGCAGTAGGGTATATGCGTGTACATTTGTGGTTTTATCGTGTTTGGATTCACTTGCAAAATATTTCATTTAATTTTCATAGCAGTGACTGCTCAGTGCTGCTCCAAAGTCCTCCCTCCAAAAACCCTGTCAGTGTTGATTTATCCTTTTACAGCAGGTGGTGGAGTGTTTATGCTTTCCTTTACATTTGCTTTGGCCAGACAGTTGGGGAGGCAAGTTTCCATGTCTAACAGTCATGCATTAAAAATGTATTAGTGGAACTATTTTTAGATAGTATAAATTGACATACCTTAAGCCAA
This sequence comes from Sylvia atricapilla, assembly GCF_009819655.1. Lineage (NCBI taxonomy): Eukaryota > Metazoa > Chordata > Aves > Passeriformes > Sylviidae > Sylvia > Sylvia atricapilla. Next base: position 4,351,210 of record NC_089145.1, on the reverse strand, counting down.
ATGCGTCCTCTTATCAGCCCATAAGGAACAGGTCCATAGTACCTGGAATCTGTAGAATTCCTGAGATTATCACCTTCTAACCAAACATGTCCTTTAGGCACCTATGATTAAGCAAGATAGAAATGTAAAAAGAAACCAGAACAGAATGGTGTTAAGCACAGTTTTCCTTGCAGTGTTTTTCCTGATTTCTGTGCTCTGTATTTCATGACTATGTAATGAACTAAATTTTATTGAGTCTAGTAAGACCCACTGCCAGATTTAGAGGGATGAGAAGGAGGGCTCCAAAGTATCTGTTCTATCATGTGCTCAAAACCCAATGGTTTGCAACAAAAAATCCAAAATGAAGATGTAAGAGGTTAGACCAATGTGACAGGGTCATTAATTTAATAGACTTCAAAAGAGGTCATTAGGATGTTGACTGAAAATCTGCCCTCCTGTCGCAGTAACAGCATGAACAGGGCAGCCACACACTCATCAACATCCTGGGGCCAGCACCAAGGCTAGACCTGTTAGTAGATTCATGATGAACTAACTGGTAATTGATTGTGACATCAATTACGAATAATCTCATCATTTTATCGGAGTAGGCTTGTCAAAGTTCTAATTAAGATCACAGTTCATTCTATGTGCAGGCAGAATCCACAACACATTATATTGCAATAATGATGATCACAAAACAGCAAATCCCTTTTTATAATTTGAAAATTAATGATGGTGACCTTATACTATATGACAAAGACCTTTCATTGCCCATATATATTATGCATTAACTATATTACATACCACAGATTCATGGCATTCACCGGCTGACTCAATGACAAAATGAGAAATAGCCACATAGCTGTAATTGTTACCTAAATGAGAGTATGGAGCTTTCATATGCGAAAAAGTTGCTCCTACAAGTCTTAAACTAAGATATCTGCTTGGAACAGAGAATGCTATTTTGTAATGTTTTCTTAAAAACGTTTCAGATGCAATAACTCTTGTTATTGAAATAACCTCTTTCAAGTTACCAAATAAAATACTTACTAATTATATTTCTAATTGGGTTTTGTTTCTAAAATTTTAAACCAGACTGAAAACTGTAATGAAGCAACATATTCTCAATCTAGAGAACATTTAAGATGAACTTGAACATAGTTTTTCCAAAACCAAGTATGTACTTGAAACATTGCTACGACCACAATTCAGAGGAAAAACATACTGAAACTAACTAAATAAACTATTTCAGATGAAACTCAAAGTAGGGGTAGGATTAATGTTACAGAACTGAGCCATGCAGACTCTAAACACAATAGTCTACGTAAGAGATTAAACGAAGTGAAATACCACTCTAGAGTAAAGGCTGGCTGTAAACCAGTAAGAACAAATCCAGGTCCCCACTGGATGAAACTGCAGTTGGTACCTGGAGGGATCTGGCCAGGTAAAATCCCCTGGGAACCTGGTCTTTAATCTGAGGCTCCTGCTCAGCCATGCTCCCAGGTGCCTGTGACCAGAGCAGGATCCAAGGCTGGCACACTGCCGCCGGAGCCCCTTCTCCGAGCCGTGGCAAACGTGTCAGCTGTGGATTCAGATGAAGGTTGCCTTTGGCAGTGCAGTGAAGCACTCAGTGCAGAAAGTGTCTGTGAGCCTGTCCATCCCTCCCAGCCATTTCTGTGGCACCCAGGAAAGGGGCTGTAGGGATGTTGGAGGACACAAAGCCTGCCCTCAGCATTTTGGAACCCACAAGTGACCAGCAATGTCTAAGCCCTTTTGAAACCCACTGGTGCCATCTTCCTTCCACAGGCTCTGGTATAAAGGAATGCCACCTCCTTTGTTTTTAACTGATCCACTGCTTCCACCAAGCTCCTCACTGCTTGTTCTCCCAGTCCTTCCAGACAGGAATTTCCTTTTCAGCTGTCTGTCACCTTTGTTGTACGGTAGGCTGATCAGATTCCTGGCACATGCATGGAAAGGCTTCCTCTGGGAAGGCCAGCTGGTTCCAGCTAGATGACTTTGGCCCTCCTCCTACCCATGCAGCTTTGCAAACAAAAAAGCCAACCAGAAGTGAATTTATACCTTTTAAAAAGCTTCTATCTGGAGTCAAACCACCTGTGTAGAATATGCATCTTGTGTTTTTGATAGGTCTCTGCTTGAGCATGTGCTGTCACTGCTGTTCTCCTCAAGGATTCCACGGAGCACAGCCTGTTTAGGACGTTGGCTGGGTATTTGTGTTCACTTAGCTCAGTGGGCTTGTTTCTCACGTGCAAGTCACAGCACGAGGCAGCATCCTGACCTTTCTAGTGCAAACTCTCCTGTCCAGCATCCACTGGAATAACGAGTCAGACATCACACTGCTGCCACTGTGACAGACTCCCTCAGCAAACACACAAACAGGACAAGCTGGGATCACTATGAAAGCAAGAATTTTTTCCTTACATATGGAAAGCAAACCCACATTAACATTTCGTGTTGCTGCAAAAGCAACACTTCTTGCAAGGTGCTCCTGTTTCCCTGCCAGCTCCCCTTGTGCTGTTCTGGTTCCTCACTTCTCCCAATTCACAGGCAGAATGCTCACCTTTTACTGTGTAAAATAAAGAACTACTTATAACTGAAGTATATCCAAAAACTTTCTAGAACACTTCCCATATTTCTACCAAGCTCCAAAATCACAAAAAGTAAAACAAATTAGTTTTGCCTGCAATGGCATAAAACTATTTCCAGTACGAGGAATAGTTATTTGCCTAGACAAGATGTTCAGTTTGCATTCCAAGTGGAACATTTGCAGTTATGTGTCTGCCTATCTCCTGAAATTCACCACTTAAGGTATTTTTGCAGTTCTCCCTGGAAGGTATGACTGGGCCCTACACCTCCAAATTTGGCATTAGGAGTACTGTCACAATGTGTGATTCATCTAGGGATAATGCACTGTAATACCTTTGTAGGGTGTCTGTCCATCATCTAGGCACTTCACTACAACCTAGAATTAAGACAAGCAATAAAAATCACAAGAATTACAGGAAAATGTAAAACCAAATACCAGTGACAGGCCATAATCATCAATTAAAAACAACAACAACAACAACAACAAAAAAGTAATATAAACCCCTTTGAAATAAAGACCAATGCCAGAATCCTTCAAGGCTCTATGCACCAAGCCATGCCTATACCACATCACTGATCTCAGTGGGATTACTCACAGGGAAAATAGTTCACTTGGAGTGTCAGCCTTTGCACAGCCAGGACTCAATCTGAAACACTGCAAAGGTCTGCAAGCACACTAGCTGGGAATAATATCCACTAAAGGAAAAAAAAATTAACTGTTGAAAACCTGTATTTTTAGTAAGAATGTATTAATTACACAGCAATGTCCTGCTGCTGCCAAAAAACCTAAGGCAAAGGGAAAATTGTGTGACAACTCAGTGTTGCGTTTTGGTACCTACAGGCAGTGGACCTCTTAGACAAAGTTAACTGTATCCAAGAAGTTCCACTGAAAGGACAGTTCCCACTACACAGAGGGACAGTGACTACAAACCCACACTGATCACACTGATGAGGGGTAAAAGCCCTGCACACAGGCCAGAACTAAAGATGGGCAAGTCTCACACACCCAGCAGGTGAATTCTCACAGAACTAGTGGGGCTCCTGCAAAACCAGCAATTCCTCAGCAGTGCAGGTTGCTGTGAAACGCTGCCTCTGACTGTCTGCAGACAAATCCCTCTGCCTCGGCAACCCCTGTGCCTCGGTTCTGTGCAGATTAGCTGAGGATTTACTTCCCAGGGACGGCAATTCTCAGGCAGAACCGGTTATCTGCAGCGCAGCTTAAACGTGTGAGAATGAAACACCCCCATCAGACACGGCTCTGCTCCCTCTGCTCCCTGCTCCCTCCCCAGGCTCTAGACCAGAACAAGACTATCTTTGGGAGCAACTGAGCTTGAAGCAGTAGTTCATTCTCTATCACCCTAAATAAGCATCTTTCACTGCCACAAATTGGCAAAATTTGCAGAGCTGTTGGAATTGACTTGGTGGTGCAGTTAAAGTGGCAAAACTGAAGTTCAGGGCAGGTATTTGATGCACACTCACCAGCAAAAAACATTACTTAAAGGGGGGAAACCATCGAATAATTATATTCTTTTGGTCTCTTTACATGATGCCAAACTTTTTTCTTTGATTACTCAATTATCTTCAAACCCAAGAGATAAGAATCCTGGGCTGCATTAACGGATATATTAGGAAATTATTGTATTGAAAATAAAGCTAACAGACTAAATTATCTGCCTCAGAAATACCCCCAAACCCAACTAAATGAAAACAGGCATCTGTGGTTTGGGGTTTTTGTTTTGAGAGAGCTTTTGCTAGTGATTTTAGGGGACTTTATAGAAACATGAATGTCTTGCAATCACAGAAAACATCAGCACGTTCAATCAGCTGCGAGTAGATGTTTGAACTTTTTGTAAGGTCACAGGTATTCACATCACCTCCAGCAATATCAAAGTTTCAAACCTAAGAAGAACTTTAAATCATTCCCATCTTTTCTTTTCAGTTCAGAGGCTTCCTTCTTGAGCTATGATAAGAACTAATCTCAGTGCTGGACAAAAGAATAAAGTCTGCGAGTTCTCATCTCTCCCTACTAAGGTCTATTTAAGTGCCTCCTACTTTGGTACAAGCAACAAATGTAATTGCTTCATGGCCTGCGGGTGTTCATTTAACAAAAGAAGCTTTTGTGAATAAACCACAGGTGTTACCTTTCTTGATTAAAGTGAAATATGATGAAAGATTCTACAATATCAAATGACAAATTTACTAAATACTGATTAAATTGCCTTATTTAAGTAAATTACATCTAGTTAGGATAAAATACACACCATAGAAATGCAGGAGTTTGTTTTATCACTCTATACTTAAAGTCTCACATAACTACTCCTTAATCCTTTATTTATTAATTCAGAACCAGGATTGAATAATGCTTAACAAATACTTTTTTTTTAATGATCCAGCTGCTCCAGGCACTGTTTCTGTAGGTTTATCATAAATGTTCTTCATATTGAGGCTGCCATCTGTATAAAACCCAACTATATTAATTAGCTCAAGATTTTCAGAATCAGGGTAAGCATTTATATTTACCTTTTTGTGCTGAAAAAAAGCTATGAAATGGTAGCAACCACACTGGAGCTTAAACAGTGTAGTAGATGTTAAACCAGCATCTTCTGTGTATGTTTAAAAGGCTGAATTATGTGGAATTTACTATTTCTTAATATAACAGAATGAATTTACCTTATAGACACTTCCAAAGAATTTAGCATTTTCCCTCTACTTGCTGAACAGTTTAAGCTGCTTATGAATAAGACATAATGTACTTGACCTAGTTTGTTTAAATGCACATATTAAAAAGAAGACATCATGATGTTGGTCCAGGTTGTTATTAGAGAGGATGACAGTGAAACACTAATGTGTTTTCATAGAGAAATCAAATGCCTTGTGATTACATATTTATATTATTAATTCATTCTCTGTACAAAGACATTTTTAATTTTAACAGAAGATTTGTAAAAAGGTAAGATATGAAGACTTGTCTAAATTTTGAAATTAAATATTGACCAATATTAAAATCACATACGTAAATGAAATTAAAATCACACTTCAGTGTTAACTCACACACCACAGGGGAACTAAGGAATATTAACTTAGGCTTGAATTTCTAAGACATTTTTCTCCAGGGTGCAAGCACACCAGTTGGGTGTTGCTCTATAACAAAAATGTGGGTAAAGTGTTACAGTGACTTGTCAGAGCAGTCATTGGTTATTTCAGTGCTTGGGGTTTAACCATTGCTGTTCCTTCTAAACTTTGTGTAATGTAGGAGTAACTGCTGCTGTTCTCAGCTTGACTACCTGGAACTTAAAAAGTTTGATCACTACACTCAGGGCCTAATAGGAGAGGTTTTCACATCAGAGATGTCTATGCCAGTCAAATGAGAAAAATGTCTGATTTCTCTCATTATCACTTTTTACCTATTCCAGAAGTTTTCAACCGTGTTAAATAACCCAAACACTTGCATGCATTGTTTACTGCTGTAAATATTTAATGCTGAGATCTAGATCATATTGTTAAATTCACAGGTCTCAATCACCTGGAAAAGCTATATATGATTTCTAAAACTTCTAAATGCAAACTTAAATTTAAATTATTAGTCATCTTTCCTTCTCTAAAACTATTATCAGTTAAAATTAAAACTAACTGCTTCATGTTCTTAGGCCAAAAGTTTCAGACCCAAATCTCCTAGCTACATTTAGGAACTTCTGAACAAAAATTCAGAATATGTCTGTGATTCATCCATCCAGACTCTTATCAGCCTTAGATTTACAGAAGAGGAGTGTTTTAGAAGAAAATATTGATTACAAATCCATCAAAGATTACCTAACAATTTACAGGGACCTTTCTGACAATTAATTAAGAAGGGTTTGATTTTCTTCTCCAGATACAGACGATGTAACAGGGTCACCCAAAAGTGAAAGTCTGAGAACAAAACACCCTGTGGGTGCAGACCCCAGCTGGAACTTACTGGTTCTAACACAGAACCCATCACCATCAGTGGCCTGCCCTGTGCTCACTGATCTGCAGTTCAGCCTGGGAGAGCAGTGGCTGATTAATAATATCATCAGGGTCAAGGAATCTTGTCTGCCAGCTCCATCAGGAGTGACCAGAATCTCTCCTGCACAGCTGGTACAGTCAGACTAGAACTTTTGCTCCAAAGCTTTAGTTGAGTCCCAAGCAGTTGGTTTCACCATCCTGAGCAGCGTCCTGAAAGTTATTACTGAACTTTGAGCAGAAAAATAACAGGGTCATAAAATGTAGCTACTTCTTGAAGTACCACCAAACCAAAGCTGTGAAGGTACAAAGACCAAGACACTTGAGCAGAAGAAACCCTGGAAATCATGGCAATTAGAATGATAAAATCCTTTGTGTTTCTTTTTCCTTGAACAATTTTGTTTTGACAAATCAGAATTTTGATTTAAAATGACTTTCAGAAAATTCAAGATAAGCATGAGTCTTGAACTCTCTATATTGGGATATAGAGCCATCTGCAAACCAACAAATATGCCAGATTAGCTCTCCTCTCCCACCAGACATTCAGCACAACTGCTGGTTTGAATTATGGCATGACTTCCTCTCGAGCCTCTACTACACCTGGAGCTAAAGAGGAGCAAGATGATTCCTTAGTCATTGTCCATATCAGCAACTCCTGAAACTTACTCAGTGAAGTACTAAACCATGAGTAAATATTAAGATACTTAGAGCAAAGGGAAAAGAAGTGCTGTTTTAATTAGGTTTATTTTTAATTGCTATTTAGGATATTTTAAAGAGACTATCCAACAGTTCTGAGTGCTGTGAAATACGAAAGCACTTTTCAGTGTCTTGCACGGCATATCCAAAACCTGTAGAAGTGGGCAGCGTTGTTTGCCTTGACATTATGTTATTCTTAGTGCCCACATCATATTCTTACTGCCTTTGCCAAGAAGTGTTGAAGAGCTCACAGCACTGTGCAAACACAGTGAGGTGCATTATCTTGACTTGTGTTAGCTCTGGAGCTCGCACAGGATGAGGAGATGCCATCTCCGCAGCCAGGCTCACTTTAGCACAAGGCAAACACTGTCCCCACCAGCAGCCAAGCTGGCAGCATTAGTGGGAGCTGTGATTGATCACCAGCACGCTGTTGCTGAGATATGGATTTGTATCTCAGCTTTTTATCACCAGGACTTGCAAAAGGCAGTTCCTTATTTACAGACCCTGCCTCTATGAAGTGACATTATTAGGGACTACTTTTGTTTAAGTGCCACGAAGGCTCAGCATATTGGTGGTTTATGACATACAAGCTGTTTGATTCTGATGGTTTACCCCTCACTTTTTCACACTGTAAACAGGACCTGCAGCACAAGAACATATGGTACGTAAAGAAATTAAAGCTAAAGTAAATGGCATTAAAACAAATTCAAATAGAGAAATAGGATACTCAGTCTGAATTATAAACCTGTATTAAGACCTTTTTAAACAGGAAATAAAAGCTTAAATATGCAAAATAACCTTTCTGCTTTTTTTTTAAAGGACCATTTCAGGGGTTTACTGTGATTAATTTCCTTATTAATCCTCATTATTTACATCAATATAGTTAAATGAAAAAAAATAGGATATCTTCTAGTAAGTGAAACTAGTTCTGAATACAACATTAGTTGTTTACCTTTTTGACTTCTGGGTTCAATACCACATTGCCTCTGATACAGAAAAAATACATTATGCATTCTTAAATGTTTATTACAGCAAATACACTTGTTTCTGTTTACAAATGTACATTTAGCACAAAACCAAATAAGAGCCCTGCAAAACTGCCAGCCTAATGCTCACATTCTATACCAGATATCAACAAAAAGGAAAACTACCTTTTCTTAACTTTGTAATATTATATCAGCTAATTCAAAAAAGGAATTTCATTATACTTTCATGTAAACAGGAAGATTTCCTTAATTATTGTTCTACAGATAAACTCCAATCTTATGTACTTAAATTGTAATTTCAGCACATGCCTAATTTATACCACTTGGTTTTATATGGGGCATTAGTTCCATCAGCCTTAATCCAACAAGTCCATCAAAGACAGTTTTTTGATGCAGCTTTATACTTAGTGCACTCTGACAAAAATAATTTTCTCTTCTGATGTATCCCTTCAGTTAAGTACAGCAGCAAGAGTATTTTAACTGCCACTGCTGTACTGCATTTCTACTTGACTGAAATACCTCTTTTCAGAACAACTTATTCAGCTTATGTATGATTTTTTTTTTTCTTTTCATTATAGCTTGGAAGGCTGGTTTGTTGTGTTTGGATTTTTTTTAAATCTACAGGTATCTCCTTGGTTGTTTGCAGTGATAATGCATCTCATCTATGTAATTTTACAGAGAGCAAATTGTAAAGAGTTCTCCATTCTCCTCTCTACGCATAAAGGCATCCTGAGAAGTATATTCATGAATGAACCAGCCCCTCAAGTAGGATCTGGTTTTAGCATTCTCTTAGGCTTCAGGGTAAGAATTTTGTGTGACAATGTTTTTAAGCACAAAAATCCCTAATTTAAATCCTGTAAAATATTGACTGAAACAGTCAATACAGAGCAAGAACAATTCCTACTAACATGACTTTAAGGATTCTCCTTTTAGGGCAAATCTAAAGCAGGTGCTTACAGGTAATTTCATCCTCAGCTGCATGAAGTATATTGTATTGCCATTACTCTGCCATCTCCAGGATCTGGCTAACTCAGAAAACCTATCCACTAGCTGGCAGCCACCAGCACAGACTGAAGCAGGGGTCTGAGCTGCCTAATTTGGCAATATTGCTGGCATCTGATATTCCTATTTACCGTTTAAGTCTGCAAACATGACAGGAACTCCCCAAAACAGGAGACAAGCCCTCAAGGAAAGCTGAGCAGTTTGCTAAAATAAAAAACAAAGAGTGCTCTCTGACCTCACACACTTCCGAGTCACAGCATTCACACACCACTCGGATTTCCTGCTTGAAAAAAAGCAGTTAGTAGCCAAATATAAAGTGCAAAACTCATGACACTTTCCAGGCTGTGCTCACTTAAGGAGTGGTCCCTTCCCCTAGCACAGACCCCCCAGCAGCACTCCTGGCCATTTGGAATCACAGCCCAGTCCTTTCCTCAGTTCAGACAATTATTTTTACAGAAACCCACCTCAGGCAGGTATCAATAGAACAGCCAGATCTCTGTCCATCTGCTGCCATTATTTGCTGTGAGGAATTCTGTGTTTGAGTTAAAAGTGCATAGCACAAAAAGGAATGCACTAAAGGATTCACTAAAATATGGAATCTGATTAGCAATTGCCTAAACATAAACACATATCACGTTTCCCCTCCCCAACAATGTACTTAGTGAATAATTCAGCCTCAGTTACAAACATAGACATCCATGTTGAGAATTTACTCTTCTGTAAAGGAAGTGTGTCCTGAACAGATGGAAAGACCTATCTCTTTACCAAGCACTAAAGGTAGAAGGAAAACAGGTATCAGGCACAAGAGCATTTCCATTTAGATAATTTCTCCTCCTAGATACAATTTATGATGTCAGAATTACAAAAGCTTGTCACTTCGCTGTATTTCCACGCATTAGCCTTTATGAAAACAGGAAATGGACTCTGCATTCCTCATCTGCTCTTTTTCCTCATATTTTGCATTAAAATTGCAGACAAGAAATCCTGCACTAGGGCAGAAATTGTTCTGCTGGATTTTGCTTAGTCACTTCAGTGCTTCCAGAAAAGCTGACATCTTGTTTTAGGTACAAATCTTTCCTGAACGTCCTTTACAAGACTAAAAAAAGTGAGGAACAAGATGCTCAGAGAAATTCAGTTTGTGTCTTCTGTCAGTGCACACAGAATTCAGGTTTCCCTCTCAGGTTGGTCTCCTCTGGGAAATGCATATTCCATCACAATTACTAGCCCCACCAGAGCTAGAGGATTCCTTCAACTTGGTAAGAAAGGTGGGTTTGTGTTCTTTGGGGTTTTTGGTAGGTTCTTCCTTGGTTAAATAGTTAACACAATCTGATTTGTGGAAAAAACTAAATGTTCTGTCCTCCCCTTCAAAATGTAATACAGAAAGAGTTCCTTCTTCTTGCCCACAAGTGACAGAAGTCTAAAAGAACAGCAGCTCCAGTGGCACTGGCATTACACCAGAAGTGCAGCTTAGAGGCAGGTGCCCAAGATGTCTGGCCTCAACACTGGAGTGCAAGGAACCAATTCAAACCCTCAGGATTTGTTTAAAGCTTTGTTTAAAGATTCAAAATGCTTGGGAATATCTGATGGCTCCACAAGGTGCTGAGTTGAGGTAACAATCAGACATGCTTCTGGGATAAGAAAAGCCCTACATTTTTCTGTGATCATGATTCCTGAGGATTTTTTGAATGACAGCCTAAAAAGAAGTTACTAAAAACATTCTGCCACTGGTCTTCCCAAATTCTGTGAAGTCTAGCTGCATAAGGACAAATGAACATGGAGATATTTTTTCCCTTTCTATTGCATCACCCGGCAAAGTTAGGAAAATTTCTACTTTTCCAACCATACTGAGGAAAATTAAAATATTGCTGCATTGAAATACAGATACACTAAAGTATAATTTTGAAAGAAAAATCTGTAGAGTCAAATACTAACTTCTTAGTGTCTAAAATACAGGAACCATTTTGCCTGAACACCAAGCACCTGCATCTGTACTGCACTTTATACAGAGAATTTCAGATTATTCTTTCAGGGCAGAAGGACTAAACAAAGGGCAGAGCAAAAATACTATCTGTCTACAGTTCCTACAGACACAAAAGGCAGCTTGGCATACACAAGCTAGAAGTACAACATTTTACTGTGAATATTCAAGAATAATGATTTATTAATGACATAATTTATGATTTATTATGATCCTCAAATACTGCAAATCCTTTACAGACCACCAAACCTATTTAAGTAATCATTAATTTACATAGTAAGAAACTCTAATACTTACATAGCTGTGACTCTTAAGGAAATCTGAAGGGTTGCTTGTGCAGACTTTATCCCCTTCCAAGCCAATTACTCTTTTACAGATATTTGATTTGGGATCATTTGGGCTTTTCACAATTACAATATCTCCTCTGAGAGGAAAACACAGAAACAAAAACAAACAGAAGAACTCTAATTACAAACTATTTGGCTGAGTACACGAGCATCCATGTGTCTACACCAAAAATATGCACAGGCATTCAAGACAGTCCATTGTGCTGAAAATTCTTGTGTACAATTTTGGTTTCTTCAGTTTTACTCAGGTATAATTTCATAGAGTTTTAAAAGTGGAATGAAGTTTTGTCATTTAGATCATTCATCAAACATTTAAGACACAACCTGAGACCAGTAATACCCATAGCTGGTTTTCAATCCCAAACTGCTTAGTGAAGAAGTTACATTCACTCAGTAGAATCATTTAGGGGAGAAAAAAAGGGATTTTTTTTCTATGTTTTGGACAAAGCTGTGAAAGCGACAATAGACTAAATCCAAACTGAATTTTGACTGTTTGTGCTGATAACTTCAACATCCTTCAGACACAACGACAAATTACCAGTCAGAAGCAGAGAAATACACCAAAAAGGAAGGACAGAATGTGGTTATTGACAAGCCCTGGCAAAGGGAATGTTAGGTCTGGTCTCAACAGGGGAGCGTACTTTCGAATGCAATAAAAGTGGCGGCTGAGGTTCTCCGAAAAGACAATATCAGAGTTTTGAATGGTTGGTTCCATTGAAGGTCCAGAACACTGCAAATTAAAAATAAAGGAGAAAAAAAATTACTATTTCAAGCTACTTCGATCTAAAATAAACTTATTTTCAAATGATATGCTCATAAATTAAAAAAGGTGTCATGTGGAGAACTAAAAATGAGCTCCTCCAAGGAATGTGTGATGCATTTAAAAGCTGAGGAGTCTCCAGAGCACCTTTTACTCTGTTACAGCTCCATATTTCCTTGGGATTGGTCCTGAACTGCACTAGGTGCTACAGACCCTTAGGATTCCTTTCAGCACTGCGTCTCCAAGAAATTTTTTAGGAGCAGTGCCCAAAGCCCTACCAAGCTTACCCCTTCCTCTTTTCTGTGACACAGAATCATCACAGAAGCTGCAACAGCAGCTCACAGCAAACTCCCCCATGCCCAGCAGCAGTATCTGCCAGATTAAGGACCTGGGGAGGAGGGGCAGGGAGCATAAAACACCCAGGAATTTGGCCAGAGTGTGAAACAAAGGCATTTCCTATTGGTGACTCCAGTCTTTCTTAAAGGATGGACTCTCTGCAAAAGGCTTAATCGGAGTTTCCCATTTACTTCAGTGATGCCTCAAGCAATAACACATCAGAAAACATGAATGCCTAAAGTGCAAATAGCTTTCAAAAAGGCTGGACCTGCTTCCCATAAATTGTGTTAAATGCTTCTAAGAAAATTAAGAAACCTGACGTACTGGCAGCATCCCATATAAAAAACTCAGTATTACAGTTTTATCTCCTTTTAAATGCCATGAAAATAAAGAGTTACCACAACAATTCCTCCAAGGTACTCAAAGGCACAGTGTGCTATGCAGCCATATTGCACCGTGTACCCCAGAAATCGGAAGGTTTTTCCTAGGACATTGCGAAGCATCCTACAGTGGTACAGTGCCCCGCTGGTTCTACAGCAAAACAGAAGAGGATCATTCAGTGGAGAACAACCAATCTAACATTTACAAACCCATCTCTTGTGTGCAATGGATGGATAAGATGAAAAAATCCCAACAGTGTAATGCAACCAACAAATAATCAGATAGACCTGAAGAGGTGGACATAGAAATAAAGCATCAAGTCTTTCTGTTCTCAGCTGCAGCACATTAAAAACATTAATGTAAACATTTTCTGACCCCCTTCCCCAAATGTTCAAGTCCAGTTCTGGTTAGGAGATCCAATTCCTGCAATGCTCATCTAAATAAAACGTTTCCTTACCACAATTCGATGGTTACACTTAAGGAAGTGGAAAACACATACTGAAGTAATTGAAGCAAGTTCTACATTCTGCAAGAAACCTGTTCCCCTTAAACTCAGTGTTGCCTTAAACCACTGCAAGATTTCCCTCTTTTACTGAGACAGGTCAATATAGCTTGCTAAGCAAATGTATTATGTTGAAAAGAAAAAAAGAAAAATGCTGTGTAAAATAAGCCCACTTCAAAATGAAATGAAGACATCTTCTACGTTTCGATGCATTTCACTAATTAAAGACAGGAATTTAAAAGTGCATAGCTTTATTTTCACATTTCTTACTAGAATTTAATGGGAATTTTGCTTGAATACATTCAAAAAACAACCATTATTGGGAGCAAATATTCTCTACCAAGTTCATTTCCTTGATCCAAAAAAGGACGTACTTTTTTATTTACATAAACTTCTCTGGACGAGTGCAGCTTAGACCAAGCTGTGATTCATCATTTGTAAGATTATCTGAGCAGTTTCACAGTAATGACCCAAAATTCAGTGGAAAGCAGGAAAGCCTTGAATTGTGTCATTGGCAGCTGCAGCACCCAACACACTGCAGGACACACTGCAGGAACTGAAACAGCTCCCCTGGAAAGGGAACGCACTTTCAGCAGAATTCATTCTGGTGAGGCAGAGATGTGGCTGGCTCTTCTCAGTTCAGTGCACCATGAAAAGCACCAACTAATGCCTTACTCTTAGGGCCAGACAACCATGAGCCCAGAAATGTAGCACAGGTGATAAAAGGAAGGTGGAGGCATAGCAGATGAATTGGAGTTGCAGAACTACTGTGAATGCATGACCACAACTATGTTTTGAGAGAAGTCCATCATCCATACATCTTAACAGCACCTGCTAAAAAGGCAGCCTCACATTCCTTCTCTGTTCAGGGAGGAAAAAAAATATTGCACAAGCATTCTCTCTTTTTTCTCCATACTATTTAGAAATCTTATATTAACATAATAAGATAGTAGATAATTTAGGCACCTTTCTATTGCAGAGAAAAAGGCATTTGCAAACAATGCATTACAATGCCCAGAGGACACAGATCAAATTGGGACAAATAAAGAGTAACAACATTAAGAGAATGTGCGGACCTCCCATGGCAACAGCTGTCAGGTTGTAACATTTTTATAACATATTTTTATTATGAAACTCCAAACAACTGCTATACATCTCAGGAAATAAGTTTCAAAGTGATTGCAAGTGATTTCCTTTTGGATTTTGGATGATACAAACCTAGGGACAGTTACCCTGGGCACGTGTTTCCCTGTGACACTTGCAAATAGATTTGGGAGCCATTCAGGGAGACCCAGGGCTCGGAGTGAGCTTTGCCTGCTGCTAGAACTGCCGTGGCAAAAAACTAACCACAAGGATAGAACGTGAGTGAAGAATTCTCAAATTTTCTTCCCAGTTCTCTTAAAATAATTTTTTAACTCCTGAGACACGGATTTCACCAACCCCCATTTATAAATATAGTACAAAGGATTTTTTTAAATGCTCAAGCTTATCAGATTTTCTGATAACGATCAAAAAAATCCCAGCTTTATGTAAAACTTTTGACTACTATCCAAGAAAGTCAATTTCCAATGAAGGCATATATATACCTGGATTATACAGTCTGACCCTGGCAAGGTACCTCCTGAGGATGGGAGGGTGTTTTAAATGTTAAAGTTCCTCTTTAGACATCTAATATTCATTCCAAATAACTAAAATTCCAAGTTTCCATGTAGTTTGAAGTAACAGCTTCTAGTTAATAAGTGGTTGTAGCAAAAGTTCAGTAAAAAAACCACCAGAACAAACTAGTTTATTTAAAAAAACCACACAGAAATAATTAACTTGAGCATCATTAAAATAGAATTGTTTCTGCTGAGGACTTCATATCAGTACATTTTTGAAACAATGTCATATTGTTGATCATAAGAAAGTAAACAGCTGAACAGTTTTCCACATCACACAGTTTTAATATGAAGTACCATCAGCAGGCAACTCCACCAGATCGAACATAAGACCATTAAGCACAATAAAACAAATTATTTAAGTCACAGGCCCCTTGAAAGCTTAATGGCTCTGTAGTACAAACCTCCTTATTGCAGAACTAATGGCCTAAAACTTGTAATTACTTCCAGGTATGACCTACTATCATATAGCAGGTAGTTGAAAAATTTATGCTGAAATCGACATTGGTTAAAAAAGGTGACACATCCATATTTATCGCAGAGAACACAATTTGGTTATTTTACCACAACTGTATAGTTTATCCCCCAGAGCAAATAAAATGCAAAATGTAATTGCTGTTATCTTCTGTTCCCTTTTCCTTCCATAGCCTACGCTTTCATCACTGGGTTTTTTTGTTTGTTTGTTTATAAAATTAATCACAGCTAGCAGGGTAGAAATCACTTGGAGCCTCATGAATGACATCCAAGAGATGGGAAAGGATTAGTTCTCAGTTGCTGCCAGTTATAGCGCCAGGTGGCTTTTTCTGCAGTGAAGGTGTTACCGATAATCCCATTACATTGGTACTAAATCTTGCAGACATCAAAATTATCACCAAGGTTCCTTTTCATCCCATCCTTTCCAAATGACTGGAAGTCGCTTCACCTGAAAGAAGTCAAATCCACATGCAGCTGCTGTTTTAGCAGCCAGCAGACTCCCTGAGAATGCCAATTGTGATCCAATTTCGCCGTGCTGGTGGCCCCCTATTCCCTGTCCAATAATACATCTGTTAAAAAATCCTACAGCTACAAATCAAGTTTAATCCTACCAGGGACCTCATGTTGGTCTTGTCTTCCAAAAAGGCAGCAGGTTTTGCCGTCTATCTCTGCCAGTGTCTGGGGAATACTCTTTAAATCCCAGCTCTACTTAGAAGAATAAGCTAAGGATCACAAAACATGACCTCAAAAACCCTGATATGACTATATTCTGACCCAGAGGCATTCATTCTAGGTGAAGATTAGAACTTTGCATAATAAGATTACACAGCAAGTGAATGATATCAAGGGACTATCCATATGCAGCCGCCTGGTTTTCTATAGACAGCCTGTGCTCTGCAATATGCAGTGCAGACGAAACAGAGCTTGGGCTTTCTAGCTGAAATAAAATAGATTCACATAAATTAGTTGGCCATTTCCAGATTCCTAAATCCCCTATTACATCTTTTATTGACAGCTCCTGTGAGGATAGCACAAATGGTATTCTCTTTGTACTCTTTGCTTCTGTAACACTCACACTCAGAGGGAAATCTGCATACGTTGTCTAGAAATTAACATCTTGTTTGCTGTAATCCTGGATTACAATTAGCTGTGTACATAATAAAATTAGAAAATCAATGAGCTGATTTATCATTTCCAGAAAAACAACGGCACTGTGTAAGACAATTTAAAATACGGTGCTGAATTTTTAAATACAGGAAAATCAAAGCTGCAGGCACCAAAAGGGTGACTAACCAAATCACTGGACTTGGCACTAAATAGATTTTTCTTTCACTTTCATAAAAAATTTCCGGTCACATTTACTTTATTTAATGTTTCCCAGTCCTGGAATTTCATTGAATATGTAGTGAGAGATTATCAGTCCTTCCTTCCATAACAGAAACTTTTCTCCTAACATTCTCCAGTTCTAACCAGACACCTTTCTCTACACATAACCTGCACCATCATCTCTTTCCCACAGAATTACTATGGGGTTACTTTTAAAAGAAATCAAAAGACCCAAGCCAAAGAAAAAACTGCACACTGACTAGGCCACTTAAATACTTATGTTTGAGCTGTTATTTATATTAAAAAACTTCTGCATGGAATTGATGTTACACATGCTAGAAGAGCGAAGCGTGTACATCTTGTTTATTTGGATGCTTCCCATATTAGATACACAATATACAACATGCTTTAAATATTCTAATTACAATTGAGGATTCTGAACATCTGAAGCAAAACCAAAGAACAATTTTCAAAAGGTCCCTCTGTGCTGGGGATCAGACAGAATTGCTTTTTATTTCCAGCTGTTGCTTTATTCTGGATGAAACACTGGACTTGGTCTGGCAATTGTGAGCAAGCTTGGTGATGTTCTGGAAGAGAGAACTTTTTTAGACATTCTCTCTCCCAGGCACTGCCAGTGTGTCTCCAACGAGAGCTCCTTCAGCTCCTGATCTCAAGCTGACAAGGAGTTTAATCCTGTAAACAGAACGCACATAACACAATTCGCTGGTGTTAAATAACCAGAGACAACCGACAAGAATGAGCAATTTCTCAACACAGATCTCAGGCAGTTCGCACTGGTTCTATTTACCTTTGGGAAGCAGCTCCTAACACTTGCACAATGCTGAATAAAATGCTGTTTTAAGGGCCAGGTGCATTCCAAAGCTTCTCCTCTGCAGCTCCATACACTTCTCTTTGCTGAGCAGTGAAATCCAGACAGCTGAGCAAAGGCATGGTCATACATGGCAAGCCTGGGCCTCTGAGGGATGCCAAAATATTCACTTTACAGTATTCTGCAACAAGGTCAAAGTCAGGACAAACACCAAAGGTCTTGCAGACACCACAGTCACCTTTGCTTGTAACTGAGAAATGTGGGCTGTGCCTACATCACAGTGGTGAAATAACTACATGTGTTTATCTCAAATTCCACTACATTCACTTTCTTGAGACACAGACATATAAACACTGAAAATTCATTTCAGCTTAGTAAGACAAAGAGCTACAAGCCTAATTTTCATGTCAGGCACTAAAAATCTACAACCCCACAGAATCTGAAGTTGCCCATGGCTCACGTGTCCCCTGCACTTCCCGGCTGACCCATCTTGGGGAAACATGATTTTGGAAGTACTGCTCCAAGCAGTGAATAGAAGAGGGATAAATAACTCCCCTATGCAATGAGAAGGCTGCTTTGAGCAGCCTTCACTTAAAATATTTTATCATTACAGAGAGGACCCAACAAAACTACCACAAACAAAACCACCACAAACAAAAACCACCACAAACAAAAATAAAACCCCAACCCCCTCCACATCAAACAACCCCTCCACATTTCAGTACACCATCAGCAAGACTATTCAGAAAAAATACTTATCACCAGTGTTGGTCTCAGAGAGAATGCCTTCGTTGGAGAGTGCTCCACAGAGTTTAGGAACACAGAAGTCACAAAGCATCAAATCTTTAAACAAATAGCAAATCAAACCTGACAGACAATTAAACCATAAACCATTAAACATATGAAAAATACAAAAGCAAAAAAACAAGATGCGTTTTAGCACTGTCAGAAAATAGCAGTGAAGAATCCTTCTGTTTATCAATAGTCCCCAGTTATGAGCATCACCTTCTAATGAAACAGCTGATGCACACTCTGCATTAAAAAAGTGTTAAAAAACAGGAGAAAGGCAACGCAGTCAGACAAGAGAGTGCTCAGTATTTGCATTTTCAAGTTACCTGACTAGAAGAAAAATGCAAATCAAGTGCTTATCACTGCTATTATTTTGCAAAAATGTTGACTGCTTTCCCAAGTTGCTTTTTAGTTACAAAGTTCTAAATACACACTTGTACATGGATTCATGGACTTTTTTTCAGAGCAAAATGGTACTTCATGAGAGTTTATCCAGTAAAAATAAACTGTAACCAGCATTTTTTCTCATTGCTCAATAAAATTTTATTAGTTATTTCTGATCTGTTTTATGTGCAAAACACAAGTTCTGTAAGGTCTTCTCCACTTAGAGATACAAGTATAAAAAAGTTCCAAACATCAATAGATGAGTGCAATGATATTCAGTCTAAGTTAATCCCCAGACATCCAAATCCATGAATAAAAATTCATCAGTTTTAAATACACTGAGCCTATTAAGCAAGAACAAAAGCATATGCACAAAAGAGCTTTTAATATATTTCAAAGCCCACAAGAGCCATGGTCTCATTAAAATTATAAATTACACAAACATGGAATAGAGATTCAAACTGCAGTGCAGCTAAGCAGATTACAGCAAACCCCGCGTTCCATATGATAACACACCATGGCCCTCCCAGATGGGGGCTTGGAACAAAAAGGCCATCACTGCAGCTAGGGAAAACCTCCTTGTGATCTCTGCTTTCTGTTCAGCAGATGACAGCCAAATAATATGTTGATTATTCTGTTTGTGCTGCTAAGCTTGTAAGATGGAATAAAAGCGATATGATCTATTGTGAACTCCATGCTAATGTGTTGCTCCACTCATAAATAATATACCGAATTTATTCTGAAACTATCTTTTTATCTGACTTCCAGGTTTTAAATGCATGAACTAAAATAGAAAGGCAGCATAAGCTATTATTTAATTTGATGGTTTGAAGTAAAAGATATAGCTGACACAATAATAAATGAGAAAACTGACTACTTAGTGAATCAAATAAGTAGAGGTGCCTTTCTCCAATTCAGCAAATGATTCTAAGCTGAGGTGCAGAGCACCTGCAAGACATGAGCACGCCCCAGCCCCACAAACTAAACTCTCACTAATACCAAACACATCACCAAGCAGGGCCTCTGTGCCTCCTTTAACCACAGACATCCACCCCAAACAGCAGTTCCAAATGAGGACACAGGTACTTGTAAAACAGAAAAGCAGTACAGAAACAATCACTGGATAATTTCACTGGCATTTTGTCTCCCTGAATTGCCTTCCTACAAGCTATTTAGGTTTTTTAATAAGTGATCAGATTTTATTTCATCTAAATTTGATCATCTGGCTTGTTCCAAAAGTACAGAACATGACTTGCCCTTTCTTCCATAACACATTGCTTTTCTAAAAGGAAAATCAGTGACTGGTCATACAGCTCCTTTCACAGATATTTTGGGTGTGCTAAGAAGATTGATGATATTCCTACAATTTAATGTTTGTGAATTTCAGTTCCTTTGTGCCAGAAATGTTAAAAATTGTACTAAAAAATCACTGTGGCTCGACAATAGCATGAGAACACCAAGATCAAACAGCGCTTCACACTTCTTGGAAAGCACAATCAAGAAAAAGTTGAAGCATGAGGCTCCAAGAATATGTAACAGTTTTCTCAGAAATATAGGAGATGAGTGTAAAAAAAAAAAAAAGCTCCATTACTTTCTTCCTCTGCTAGGGACACAGTCGCAGCTGTAAATCACAAAAAAATTGAAAACATGGCTACTGAAGAGACACGGGCATTCTAACAAACCTTAGGGCTAAAACTTCAGATGAATTATCCCCTCACTGCAAAGAAATGACACACATCTATTCTCACCACACAATCCCAAGACAGGATTGGAAACAATGAGTGAAGCTCACATTTCCAGCAGCACCCACAACCTCAGGTGTGTCCCATTCGCAATACACTGAGTTATTCTGCAGTAACCAGTTACAGGATTGTTACTTCTAGGACCTTGGTAACATTTTGGTTTCCCTCAAGCTGTTTCAGTATCTACAGTTTTAAATGTTAATTCCTTTTTATTCCTGTTACTGGTATTATCTCACACAAAATGCAATTTAGTACCTGGGGGGGGAATGGCAGCCCTGCTCCCAGATACACACTGAAATGGGATTCCCACATGACATAAATCATATAAATACAGCATTTCTGGCATGGAATTGGCAGGTTCACAGTATAGGAGATGTGAAGAAGCTGAATCCACTGATGTAAAGAATAAAGATGGTTTGCTAAAATACAGCCTGGATACAAAAAAAGCCAGATATTCAGTGCTTCCTGATGGATTTTTCACCTAAACATTATTCCAAATTTGAAACAATTTAAGTTTCCCTAAGTAGCCAGTTATGAATCTGGCTTTACAATGAGTTTTCCTAGGTTGCTTGCTTGTCTTTTATCCAACTTTATAACTCACATTGAAAAATCTAAATTTTACTTCCTGACTACTTAAAGGCCAAAATTACTATTTTCTTCATCTGCCCCTCAGTTACCTAATTACTTTACCATTCTAATCAAAATTTTTGAAGAGTAAGCAAGGCTCTGTGTTGAGCCCAGGTAAGAGTGACACATCTCTACAGAATTACTGACTGCAGCACAGCCTGGTTCATGCTGCACTCTGTGGATGGCCAGAGTGCTGTGAAAGTTGGTGGTAGGAAATCAAGCTAGCGTTCCTGTCTGGAATACCTA
Organism: Sylvia atricapilla; assembly: GCF_009819655.1. NCBI lineage: Eukaryota > Metazoa > Chordata > Aves > Passeriformes > Sylviidae > Sylvia > Sylvia atricapilla. The sequence continues at coordinate 4,329,583 of NC_089145.1, read as the reverse complement.
TGGGAGACAATAACCAGGAAACATCATTGGCCAATGCACTGGAAACCTGAGGTTCCATGTTTGTGGGTCCACCAAGAAGTATGAGAAATACAAAGAAAATAATCTCTATTAAATACAGCACTAATCTGTATGATGCTTATTAAGACACTAAATTAAACTCATAATTCATTTTCAAGATTATTGTTCTGCAGCTTTCAGTAATATTATACTGTATAGTTCTGAAATTACAGAAGCATAAAGTAACCTTTAAAATAATTCTTGTCTTCAGCACATACGACTTTAACTCATAATTTACTTCCATTTCAGAAGAGCTGTTTAAATTTGGCGTAAATTTATTTTTTTTTTGCCCTCTTGCTCAGGATAGCCACAAGGATGAATTTAGGTAACATCCAGAGCCTTTCTGAGTAAAATCATATCATGTTTTATATAATAAACAACTGACAAGTCCTAAACACTCCAACTAATTCTTTCGTTTGCCACAGAATGACTGGATAAGGAGTTTTTAAGCTTTTTCACACTGAAATAACCCAGGTCTTTTGGTGTCAGAGCTTCCAGGATTAAACATTCTTTCCAGTTGTTGGCTCATGGCCTGAAGATCCTGCACTTTCAAACTTATCCCATTCTAGCTAGTTCAAAGATCAGGAAAATGAAGCCATCTTCTTTGCAGCCATAATCCACGACCCATGCTGTTAGATACTTAAGAACATCTCAAAAGCAAACTACCTTGTTTCAGCTCCCCGCGGGAGCCCAGCAGGGCGCTGGGTCACATGACAGCAAACCCAGCCCGCTCAGGTGACTCGGGGCCTAATCTGATTTGGGGACTAGAAAACTTTAATCAGTACAGTCTAATACCAGCACATTCCACAACTCAGCAGCGAAGCAGCCTGGCGATGGAACAGCAAACGCTAATAAGATTATGAATTAAAACTGCCGCTAGGATGTGGTTTGCTGGTTCTCTATCCCACACGTAAATCTCATCACTGAGAAACTGCCCGGGCTGGCGTTTCATTCCAAAATGAGCAGCATTTTGCTCAAAGACAAGAGCATATGTGAATGTTACGCAGCACGGTTCAAACCTAGCAAAACCAGCAGAGCCCAGAGAGCACATCCATCAGGAACAGCGTGTCACCGAGGAGCACGGCTCACACGAGGCTGCTGGTGGGAACGGGGGCAACCCATGCCGCAGAGAGAGGCCACGACAGCTGAGCTCCCTCCCCAACCACAAACACCCAGAGCACGCTCCGAGGCCGCTCTTCTGGGGACACCAGGAGTTTCCCCAAATCTGGAGGCTACAGCCTTTGCAAAGAAACATCAAACGTACTCGCAGATCAGATTCCAAGCATAACCTTTTCCCAAATGTTCTGCTTGCTCTCTCGCTCACCATTGTATTCTCTCCATTTTATTTTTCCCCTTAGGGAATTTTCACCCCAAATCCTCTCAATCCATCTTAGAATCTGCGTTTTGCACAGACAAGTAGCTGAATTGGACCAGCAAGTTTGCAAGAAGAGGAAAACAGAGGGCTTGATTTCTCCATAGCACAGTTAGGATTTGCAGCTAAAACTGACATCTCCATGTGACCAGGTCTACGTGACAACATGTGAGCTGCAAGGAAGGAAAGTTGATTATCCTACAGTTTAAGACATCCCAAAACAAAAATGTTTAAACCTCTCCATTCTCCAATGACCTGAGTATGACCACTGTCCATTGCCATAGCTCAGCTGACAAGAAATAACTTCCTAAGACACTTCCTGAGCACTGGAGATCATTTCCATGTTCCTTAGTTTCTCTGCATTTCCATTCCACCTGTAAAGCAGGAATAGTAGGACTCCTCTACCTCATAATGAGCATTTGAGGATTAAGGTAATGGCTAGAATTACAGTTCCTGTGGTCTTGCTTTCTGCCAGAGCGCAGATCCTAGTGGGATCTTCTACGACTGAAAATTCACCTTTACAAAACTGGACACGTGAATATAATCCAACTTTCAGGATCATTCAAAAAGAGTGAAAAAAACTATTGTTATTCCTGAAAATGAAACACCACTGATTTAAAAATAATTAACTAAAAATAGATATGAAAATCAACTTCCATTAAATTAATTCCTTCTCTGAAATCTGACATAAATACAGGTAAAGTCAGGTGTTGTAAGCAGTATTTTCATAAACACATACACAGTTGGAAAGCTTTATTGTAATAAAATGTTCAAATTTGAAAAACAGCTTATTTCCATCTGCTTTCTAAATCAGTAGGACTTGAACTGCACTCATCAGGCTAAAATGTGACTGGGGAAAAATGAACATCCCAAACAAAACTACTGCCATATCTTAAAAGTTCAGTTCTCCTACTGAGAAAGTTGTATCTACTTCTCCATTATTTTTGTTCCATATGAAACAGTCTCTCCTACCCTAAGTTACAATGTAAGGCACCATTTCTCTATATTTAGAAGGACGTCTACCAAATAATAATTAGTAACAAAAATATCACTTTCTGTAAAAATCCATGGAATCCTGAATTAACTAGGGAGCTCACAGCTAGCAAGAGCTGGGAGGCTGGGCTGCCCCTCCCCACGGTGTGTATGTGCCCTTTTTCATACAGCACCAGCTCAGCAGGATGGCACAAAATAAAACTACTAAGAAAGTCAACTGGTAGTTCCAAGTCAGGTTAGAGAGCTCAATCAGCTCAGGGAGGGAAGTGATAAGCACCAGGGTTTGCTGGATTTGGAACAGAGGATGAGAAGGAAGTGAAACTTCCTCTTCTGCAATCCTGACCCACTGGATCAGCTGCTGAGCCACTGAGATTTCCAGTAAAGGTGCAGTTTACCCAAAAAACACTGAAACTGGTAGGAGCACGGCACAAGCATTCCCTTTGCAAAATCCTTTCATTATGTGGGCTCTCAAGAGGAAAGAGAAGGGGAAAAAAAAAAAAAAAAGATAAAGAATTATTTAGCCTCTAATTTCAATTGCCCTGTAGGAAAATGAGGTTAAAAAAAGTATTAAAAAACCCTTACATGTTAGGCAAGTAGTTATGGGGAATGAAAGAACAAAAGAGAGGGCTCAGCCCTGGATGTATGTTTACACCTATCCTGTGAAGTTAAGACAACCTGTAATCGTATATTTTAATTAAAAAAAAAATAAAACAAGGAAATACTTTGTGTTAATGAAGTCAGGAAAGAAAATGTACTGCTTGGAACGGGAAAAAACCATCACAAAGGTTGAGTACATGCACTTTATCACCTGAGACAAAGACATCACTTTGTCTCTTTCTGACACAAAGATGTCCTTACCATTGGGTTCCGAGCTTCTGGAACCAAGTGCTCCAACAGCAAGCAGATATCCTGCAGCTGTTGTGTTATACACACTTGCAAGCACTGTCACCTGAATATTCAGGGATTTGGGCTCCAGGATGACAGTACAGGAAGAAATGGCAGAGTTACTGAGATGTTTTAAAAGTGGAGAACTCTCTCTACTTTTCAGCCTCCTCTTCAGTTAGATGGAATTTACACCACAGGATCCCACTGACAGAAACAGATGCCCAAACCCTTCAAAAGAATTGTGAATTATGCTTTGGGTCTTTATTTTGTTGGCCTTTCCCATTCCGGATATTCACACCTCATTGGTCACATATTACAGAAGTGAAATTAAACAGCTAAATTTATTTCTTGCCATGGCTTCCAACCTCCTTTGACTTTCTCCTCTAGAGACAGACACTTCTAACTTTTACTAAATAATAATCTATACTTAAAATTAAGCCTGATTAAGTGTTTCACAGCTTAGCAGAAAATGCAAAACATTAAGACTACCCTCTTGATATTCCTGATAAAAGATCTTGAACTGTCCACTGCTTAGCAGGTGAAGAAGCTTGGCCAGCAGCAAAAAGAACATCATTTCCCCAGCCAGGGAGACATTAACCTGAAATTTCATGCTCCTGAATTTGAATTGGACATGAAAATCTCTGAGGTTCAAGACTACCCACATATTGTTGCTCTTTCATGTTGCTCATATTTAACATGAGGATTTTTTCCCTCTCAATTAAAAGAGACTCAAGAACCACAGGTGTTCAAAAATTTGGCTTAGAACAACAGTAAACATTATTCATTGGATTTAAAGAGTGAGAGATTATAGTATTAAAGCTTCGTTTTCATATTCTGCTGCGTGCAAGTGTCTTCAAGCAGCTTGGGATGTATCTGAATTACCAACAGATAAAAAACAAACGTAAAAACACTTGTGATAGCGGCTGGTCTACATACTGACATGGGCTTCCCTTGCTTTCACAGTACCGGAACGTAAAGTGTTGACTGACAAAGCAAACATACTAGAATTTGTCAAAGCATTTTAATAGCTTTCAGTTTTTTCTGTCACACGTCTCGGACCAGGGTAGTCACCCTAATGCAGGATCTTGCTCCCACGTTAAGGCATTAAACCAGACGCTTGCTACAGGTCTGTGGCTATGTACAAACAAGCAGGGACTCCAAACATATTATGTTACACGCAGTTACATAAAGACGTCTTGCAAGCACTTTTCCCTCCCAGGCTCTTCTCGAAGCGGCTAATGCCGCGCCAGGCGAGCCCGTCCGCTCACGGCCGGCCCCACAGACACCTCGGGCACTCGCGGGACAAGCGGGGTGTCCCCTCCACCGCACCCGCTCCGCACTCCCCGCGCCTCCCCGCGCCCGCTGCCGGCCCCTCATCCCCGGAGCAGCCTCAGACCCCGGAGCAGCCTCAGACCCCGCCGCCGCCCCCCTGCGCCGCGACCCCGCTCTCACCTCCCCGCCGGCCGCCGGGCCCCTCAGCCCTTCCCCGCCCCCTGCCTCGGCACGTGCCAACAACGCGGGCTCCCATTGGGCGACGGCTCCGCCAGCCGCTCTCTCATTGGCGGAGCGCGGGCCCGGCGCGCCCGGCCGCGGTGGCTGCCCGGCCCCGACATGGCGGCGGCCGGCGGGGCGCGGGGCCGGAGCAGCTTCCAGCGCAGGGCCGGGCCCCGGCCGCCCGCCCTCCCGGGCACTCGGCCCTCGGTGCGCCACGGGCAGCTGCTGCTCTCCAGCGGGCTGCCCTCCCTGGACTGTGTGCTAGGTTGGTGGGAGCGGGACCGGGACCCTGTGCCGCGCCCCCGCCGCCCTCCCCTTTTGCCGGGCCGTGCCTGGCCTTGGCCTCCCGTCGCCGCTGGCTGCTCCCGCGGGCTTTTCCTTCCTCCCCGCAGTCCCGGGGCTCGGGGGGAGGAGGACGGGCGAGGCAGGACGCGTTTGCCGCCTTGAGCCGTCGGAGGAGCGGGTCGCCGTGCGCTGGCGCCGCAGGGAGCAGCCTTGGCGCTGCCGGGCTTGGGGCTCCGAAAGCCGTGTGCGCTGCCTGAGCGCCGGGGTAGCGCGGCCTCTCCGCTGGGGCAGCTGTTGGCATTCTCAGTGTGGCTTTCCTGCCTCGCTCGCCGCAGATACATCATTGAAGTGCCCCGCGTAGATAAATTGCGCTGGCGTGGCGCTGGTTTTGCTGGCTGTGGGTCTGCCTTTGCCTGCTGTCGCTGTCAGGGTGTGAGATGCTCCCGTGCACTCATCTGTTGCTGCTGTTGCTGTATCATCGGTGTCGTGAACTGGCGCTTTCCCTTGGGCTGGGAGCTAATTCATGTGCTGGTATAAGCAGCGTGGTTTATCTGTGCGCACCAGGGCTCTGTGATCCTCTAACTCTTCACACAGTTGCAGTGCGTCTTTAATGTACATACATGGCACTTCTAGGTGACAGTGGCCTGATTTTAGCGTCGTTCATTCATCTTTGGAGTACACAGATTATGCCCCTTTTCTCTCTAGAGATACTCTATATGGTTAATGATAATATGAAAGTTGTATCATTTTATAAAGGACTTTTGGCAGCCTGTATATAATTTGGGGGGCATGTGTGTCTGCACTTTCATCAGGGATTAGGAACATTGTGGATGAAGCTCTTCCTGCTTGAGAGACAAGTATTTCATTCAGTGAGTGTAATTTGTGAAACTTTTTAACTGCCTGAAGAGCAGATTTGCATTGAATATTCCAGTTCGTATTCCCTTAGAAGCAGTGGATTTTGCACAGGATGGTTCAGAAGTTGCAGGCAGCTCCTGTGGTGGCAATCTCCTAAAATTCTAGGCACCTGCTAACACAGCATTTGTTATGGAAACTGAGGACACTTCCATTAAACCCAGGATCCCTTTTACAATTTCCTTGTCTTTCAAATATTTCAGAATTTCCTGAGCTTACTAATATTTATACTTGAACATCAAGGAAATTCCTTGCCTTTAGGAACAGCAACTTTAGAAAGTACTTGTAGATGGGGTGGTTTTTTTGTTGGTTTTTTTTTTTTTTTTTTTGGTTGTGGCATCTCTGAAAACCTGGACTCATTCCTATGTTAAATAGCCCTTAAATCCCTGATTTCTGGAGGCTGAGTCGGTAGGTCAGGAAAGATTCATGCCAAGCATGCTGACTGCAATAAAGTTTCCACTGATGCCAGGCATTGTTGGAACAGATATCCAGGTGGGCCAGCCTGTACAGAATTGGGATTCACCCATTTTGGAGATGGAAGGAGGGACCTCAAGAATTTACCCTCTGCAGCCTTAAAGCAGGCTCAGCTCTGAATTCAGAGCTAGTTGCTCAGGGCTTTGTCCAATGGAGTCTTGAAAATGTGCGATGGCAGAGATTTTGCAGCACCTCAGGATAACCCAGTGCAATGCTTAATTACTTCTGTAGGGAATTTTCTCTTTCCTTATATCCAGTGGGAACCTCCCCTGTTTCAGCTCCCATTTGTTGCCACTGCACTCAGTAAAGAGCTCAGTGTGTCAGTGGCTTCTCTTGGGTGCCACCTCAGGGCCTTCAGGTTTTCCTCTCTTCTCCAGGCTGAACAAGCCCATTTACTTCAGCCACTTCTCTTGAAGCAGTTGCCTCATTTTCATTCCCCTCCCTGGCCTCACTTCAGTTTATCTGCATTCCTTCTTGAACAGAGGGGCTCAAAGTCATCTGGGCCTCGTGTTCCTGGTAATATCTGGTGGGTGCTGAGTGAAGGGGAACATCCTCTGAGCATCTGGCTGAGCTTCTGGTGCTGCAGCCCGCTGTGCTGGTGACTCTACAAGTGTTGACTTGTTATGCTTTGTGTCCTCTTTCTGGGTGTGGAAATGCTTCATAAATGTGTTAGAACAGAATGCTCTTCATGTGTTTCTGAAAGAACATCAGTACTTTTCTTCCTTCATCTTGCCCACTAGCAATTAAATAATCGCCTGTAAAAATGTTTAATTTTTATTGTCACTGAGGATGAGGACAATCCTTTTTTTTTTTTTTTTTGTATAAATTCCTGATGGAAGTTATTAGGAACTCTTTTAGTCTGGTATTTTCATAGACATACTTTGTAACAGTCACTAGGCAGTCTTGTGGATCTCTGGCTTGGGCCTGAATTTAAGTTTACTCTGTTCATAATCCATAATTCAGATACAGAATTATTTGCCAGACATGAAGGTACAGCTTGTGAGCGAGTGTGAGAAAGCGTGGTGCTATCACACAGCTCTAATGAGGAGCTTCTGAAGAGAGGAAAAGGCAAAGAAGAATCTAAGGAGGAGTTTCTTTCACCCTACAGCTGCTGGCTGATTGTTGCATTGTTGTGGGACACTCTAAAAGAGTGAATTTCCTTTGGAAGAGAAGTGGTAGATAAGTGCTGGATTTCAAACGCTGTGTTACCATCAGGGCACTCTGCACTTCCAGACTTTATATTCAAGTTTACTTTCAAGGTTTATGGGCCAGATATTTCTGATGTGTGCCAGAGCAGCTCTCTACAATGAGCTGCAACTATTGTGTAATATAACCATCACATGCCTGGTATTGAATGTTTTGTTTCAGGCTGCTCAGAAAAAAGGTCAGGGGTATGCTTTGAAAACAATCAGGACACTTCTCAGCTTGCAAAGTTTGTTGTGCTTCTCTCCACAAGATGTTAAATCTCTCTGCTGTGAGTAGCAATGTGGAAAGTTACAGGTCTTGCTTAGATGTTTAAAGATGCTACTGCCTTAGATACTGACAAAGAAAAATGAAAATAGCGAAATTAGGAAGAATAATAAGTTCACAGCAGCTTTCTTGGGAAGCTTGAACATTTTGCCTCTTCCTTTCGATTCCATCAGCATTCCTGCTCTTTTTTCCTGTTGTCTGTCTTTTGTTTAATTTACTGGCATTGTTGCTTGTTGTAATATGAAGATGTAACCATGGCAACTGCAATAGTTTTGCATTCCCTCTAATAGAACACACTTGTTCAAACTGCTCACTACATCTGCTAACGTAAAGACAATGCTCTGACCTGAGTTTGCCTTTAGCAACCAGAGTATGTGCACATATGTTACAGCTCTGGCATGTGGAAGCAGTACCACTGATGATCTGAAAATACAGCTTGAGAGAATTTTGGCTGCGCTGTTTGACAAACAAATTCACTGTAAAAGCGGAAGACACACTACTCCTGTCGTGGCTACAGGTGAACTTTTTTCTAACCAAGGTTTTAAAGTCCTTGCTGCCATGAGGTAATACATTACTTATGGCTGCTTTAATAGTATTTTGTATGTCAACCTAGGATTTGGTAAAATCTCACCATTTGGAGCTTTTCTTTACTATGGGCTGTATAGAGCATATGTTACTAACAACTGTTGCTAGTAACTTGTGTGTTCTGTCTCCCTGAACAGTTAAATGCAGGGAAATTGGAAGCATACTTTGTATCAAATATCCCTGTGATTTCAGATTTTGGTGGGGTTTTTTTGTTTGTTGTGTTTTTTTGTTTTTTGTTTCTTTTTTCCTTTTTTTTTCTTTCTTTCTTTCTTTCCCTTGTGGTACATCTTTTGGGTTCATTTGCATTTATCTCCTGAACAAATCAATGGAACAAAAATCACAGGCTTAGAACATGGGGATTTCACAAGTGATTCTATCTTTCTGGTAAACAGCAGTTAAAAATTGATTGGTTGGTTTGTTTGTTTTTTAATATCTAGGAAATGCTTGATCACCTGATTGGCTTGCTGAAGATATTGAAGCTTTTGTACATTTTGACTCAGGAGTTTAGCTTGAAACATCTGCTTCTCTGTGCCTATGAAATTAGTAGGTGACTGAACACTTTTACTGCCAAGTACTGCTCAGATTGTGGTGCATCGTGGCATGATGGCAAAGTGATCCTGTTCTGGTTTCAATTCAGGTGTTGTTATGCAACACTATTAGCACCTTTTGGCCTATGGGAGAGCAGTTTGCATTTTCTCTTTCTTCTGGGTATATGGCAAGATTACAGATACTGCAGGCATTTGTACTCCCACCAGCAGAGCTGAAGATTAAGAAGTTGACTCAACTCATATGGAATCAATTTCTAGTGGAGTGTATTGAGGTCTTACCAATGTATAAAATGAAAGATCCTGTTTATACTAGAGTCCATCTGCAGTCCAGAATTGATTCCTGGAGCTTTGCTGATGGGATTCATCAATTAGTTTGCTCCTAACTTGCTTTTAAATCAGTACAAAATTGCAGACAGCAATTTCCACGCAAAACACTTCACTAGGCTGGTTACCTATGGCCATTTGAACACTTCCAGGGATTTTTAGCTTTCCTGTCACAGTCTTATATAATTGTTTAAAAAAATAGTCTGATTTCAGGTTATTCCACTATTTTAATTCCTGGAATTCAGATTATAAATCAGTGTCCTCTTTCTGTAAAATAAAATGAATTCTTCTTTCACTATCTTTGTAAAGGAATTGATGGAGTTATGTCCAAGACCTACTATAAAGGACTTCAATGTCTTCAGTAGTGAAGGTTTTTTCATAGTATCTGTTGTGATGTTTGTGATCTCTCAGGCTGGGTTTCAATAGGTGAAAGTCTTGCTGCCAATGTCATTTCATCAGGGTAAGAAGCAGTGGAGCCAGGATTTTACCTCAAAGACTGGGGTGGGAATTTGCTAAAATCTACAAAAATCTTAGGTCACTTAGCTTACATCCTTCTTGATACAAAGGAATATCACTTGACAGTGATTAATATTAATTCAGTTTGGTGAATGTTTACTCACTAGAGTCATCCCAGTAAAAATCTGCTGGCTCAGACCACACATCACCACTGCAGTACTTGAGCGTGGTTGCGTAGAGCTCTGCAGGATCTTTTTACCACAATGATGATAGTACAGTATATTGTGAAAGTAATTGTAATGTGCAGTATATAATTACATGTAATGTATAATTATTTCATAATAGAGAATTGTAGTAAGTATTGCAAAGGTAATTAAAATGTTGTTCACTTTTATATTTTTAAATTCCCCGTTATCACCTTTCTTTGACTTATAAACTAAGAAAAGTTAATTGTTCTCTAACATGGTATTAAAATGTAGTCTTACTTTATTCTTCATTTTGTTTTGTTTCCAGGTGGAGGCGTAGCTGTTGGAACTCTTCTTCTTATTGGTTAGTACAGAATATATAGATACTTAAAGCCATAATCTGAAGCGTTTCACTCTTTAATCTATTCATTAAACAGCCTCTCTTTTCACTGTTTTTTGAAGTCAGACTTTAAGAAAGTATAACTCTCGGGTTCCTTCACTTTGTGTAGCCTTCAGAATAGACTGTTGTCTATCTCAAGAATTACTGGAGGTCAATCAAAACCTAATTTTTATACAGGCTTGAGCACCCACGAATAATACCCCAGAATTTTATTTGAAAACAGGGTGTTAAGCACATTTCAGGACTTAGTAGCAAAGCAGATGAATTAGTTATGATTTTGTAAAGTGCTGTTAGATCCAGATGGTGTATCATCAAAAGGGGGTTTGTTTAAGTTTGGCCATCTGAGGAAGGCATCCAATGCAGAATCTTTCAATCTTTTAGTTGCCAGAATCAGCTGAAAGCAAGGAGATGGAAGCCTGCTTTCTCTCAGGGTGTGGATGAGGCACACTGAGATGATTAAATAGGTTACACCAGAATTCCCTTTACTGACCACAGTGCAGCTTTCTGGGACCATGCCTCCATTGCAGCTGAGGTGTCCAGCTTTCCTTTCTGTTTGACTGAGTTGAGACAAAACCAGCAGAAAAATTAAAGAGTTCTTGTATTAATCTCCACCCTGAAGGAGCACTTGAATCTCATGGCTCTCATAATTGAAAGCAGTGACTAGATTTCAGCCTTGCCAGGGGACAAAGCAGACTGGCACGTGGCTGGGTGGTTTCAAAGAAGTTGTGGCTGTTGTGTTTTAAGAGACTGCTTGTCTCTATTGATAGACACCAATAGAAGCTCTTCAGAATGTGGCTTTTCAGCCTTGAGACAGACTTAATCAGTAATTTTCATTCATTTTCTCGAAGTGATGAAAACATGGTGGTCCCAATATTTTATCTGTGTTTACTTGCCCTGTGGAAAGACAACTATTGCTTGGGAAACTGAGTTTGTATGTAGAGTTTTGGGTACATATTTTGAATTTTTACAGTGCCAAAATCGGTCATAAAACTAAAGAGCCAAACAGTGAGATCTGGGGAAAACTTATTTGAAATCTCTTTTAGCCACTATTAGAATTACATCATGTTACTTTCTGTTGGTATATGGCTCATGTAACCTGCACTAGAGACTGAATAAAATTTTCTGTTTGCCACTGAGCAAGGTAATTGCTCTCACTATGGCTTGTTATTATTTCAAGGCTAGTCTTTATTTCTGCATTTTATCCATTAGAGACCATCGTTGATGTATCACTGCATCTTAGAAAGTGTTGATTTTTACAAAATGTATATAAATTAGTGTTTGGTGTGGTGCAGATTAAGTAATTTGAATAGTTGCTTGCCAGAAAAAATAACTGACCTTACCTAATTCCAGCCATTTTCAGTGTGAGAAGAGCTGCTATCTTGCTGTGGTAAAGGAAGAAGAAAAAAAAATAGAACCCATTATGATTTACATAAATCAGAGATTGTGAGACTAGGTTAATTTTGTGTTTCTGTTACAATATTCACTGCCTGTTCCAGTAGGCAGACTGGGTGGAATCCAATGAATCTACTAGCAGGAAAATTGTCATTAATTGAAAGAAGTGGTGCAATATTTCACCACAGGGTGTTGTGGGTGTGGAGAACAGTCGTGTGGATGCTGCTGGCTAGATGGAAGATTTTTCTTGAAAGGATTTTTACCTGAATTTTGTTTCCTCTGAGTGCATATCTGGCCATACTCAGTGGTAGGTTTTCATTTGCTTATCCACTGTGTCGGCTGTGTACTTGTGATCTGATATGAAACACCTTGACAAAAACCCAAATGAGAATGTCTCTTTTAGGTCTGGAAACTAATTTTTTCCCCCCAAATGTGACTTACCATATGTTATTTTGAAACGTGTAATTACATACAAAAAGTCTTAAAGCAGGGACTATATTTATTCGTGACTCATTAGTCTAAAAATTTTGAGACTAATTTTTGAAGTTGATGCAGGTAACATTGTAATGGCATTGTTAGATTATCCTGTCAGCATACCAAGGAATTCTGTCATGAGATTAGTCTCGGCAGGCTTAATATTATCAGGATTGAAGCTGTCAGTGATAAACCTCCTAGGAAGATCTTTCTGTGTTGTACTCCAAGTGTTATAAAAAGGTTAAATTCTTCCCCCTTCCTTCAACATTCTCTAAGGCGAGAATAAATTGCATTACTTTTAGCTTAGCTCCCTTTGCAAATTAAATGCTCATCTTCATTATTTGATGCATTATCTTGGTTAATTTAACCAAATAATAGTAGATTCAGGGTATTAAAATATTTATTTTTAACTGTTGTTTTCTGAAGATGTAGTAATGGCACAGGTTACTTGATAAGACTGTAAAATATTGCTTGAAATAAAAGTGTACAAGTTTTTTAATCTCAATTCATAATGAAGAGCACTGTGATTTTCAGTTGAACTTAATTCTGTTGTACATTCTTTTGCCAGTGTTTTAATTATATAAAAATTAGAGAGTCGAAGCACATGGTATTCTCCTGGAAGACCCTACCTACCAGAGCAGCTTGAAACTTCATGGGGTTTGTTCATCTAACAAGAATTAGGATTTTAACTAGTACTTTAGTTTAAAAAACCCTCTTACAGCAGTGGGTTCTAAGAAGCATTCTGATGTAGAACCCCATCAAAGAGGTTTGTTCAGTATGAATGTGAGACCACACGTTTGTGGTTTTATCTGAACCTGCTGCAGAAGATCAGCTCCCCAGAAGAGTCTCCCTTTTCAAAACAAACAAGTAGAATAAGCTCACTCCCTCCCCTCTCCACTCCAATGTACTTCAAGCTGTTGCATGTGTGCTTTGCCAGCCCAGGAGGCGTTTGCAGGAGGATGTTAATTTGGTTTTAAGTGTAAGCTTTGTTTATATAACACGTTCTGCAAAGTGAGCTACAGCACCCTCACTAGAAGTGTCCTGGGCGCCCTGAAAGAACCTATTCTTGCTTATCTTTAAAAGCCCCAGTTTTGACAAGGTCACTGACAGCTAAATGTTTTAAAGATTATCAGTAGGAGGGGTTTTGTTGGTAGCTGAGGTCAGTTATTAAAGTTGTCTGGTGAAAAACAGGTCTATACTTGTACATTCCTTGAAGCAGTTTCAGCTACTTTCATTAGCTACTATTATTTTTGTTAGGCATGCTATTTAACCTGACTGGTAAGAGCTCTCTTAACTTGTCAATATAATTGAATTTATCATCTTTTAAAAGCTGAAAAAGATAATCTCAAGAGAGGTACAAAATGGTGATTTGCTACATATAATTCTACAAAATACCAGTTAGCAGAATTCACCTTCCTGAAGTATGGCCAAATGCCAAATATTGTAACTTATATGTTTGACAACTCTGGTTTGGCATGTGCTAATTAAATGCAAGTGACACAAAGTACGTCCCCTCAAGCTTAGTAAATGTGGACATTAGAAAAGTATCTTTTAAATGGAATTTCAGATTATTAAAATAATCTCATTTTATAGCCTGCAGCAATTTAGAGAGATGTTTCATAGCTAGAGAAAGACACACCTTAGGTCACAGGACCACAGTGTAGAACCATCTATCTGGTAAAAAAATTATCAATACTGATAGGCTATGACAGGCTTTTGGCAGCTTTAGGGCAACCTGTCTAGACTTTGTACAGAGCAAAAAAAATTTAAGCCATCTGTACATTACATTGTTGCAGGCTTATTCTTTCCTCTTACAGCTCTCATAATTTTAAGCAATTATGCTACAAATGACCACTGGAGTTTTTCAAAGACCTTCCTGCTGTTTAATATAGTGATGTTTGGAAGTCAGGTATTATAAATACATTATTTATAGATATGATATTTGTTACCTCACAGTGGATTTTGTTCTTGACTTTTTATTCCTCTTTCGGTTCTAGTGCTTATTCTGCATCCCTCTCTTGGAGCATGGATGCCTCTGTGCAGAGGGAGCTCTTCCTTAAGATCACATGGTTACAAATCAATTCTACAATTAGATTTGTTTCCTTAATTTTTAAATAAATTATATTTTTACAGTGCCTCACACATACCTACTCTCTTCTGTTGTCTGTGCCCTAGACAGAAGCCTCAAGATTCTATACCTAATTCTACAGCCATAAATTTCTTTGAGTAGTAGCTACAGACAGTCTGTGCACAAAGGTGTCAAGAGTGTCCCTCATGTGTTTGATAGCTTATAGGGTGCAGTGCTGAAAAGACCCATGAATAGGAATTGGTCTTTATCCTTGGTGCTCAGCAAGGTTGTATGCTGGAATTCAGTGTGCTCACAGTGGCAATCCTGCTCCTTCTCTGTGACTGTTTCAGCCACGAAGCACACTCATCTGGAAAGAGACCAATGCATAGCCATCACAGTAGACTATTTTATTTATGTCCTTATCTGTAGGATCAGAAGAGCTTTTGTCCTGGAGACAATATGCATAACTTCTAGGTAAATAATCTCTTTTCCTTGTATAGTTTCATGCTTCACTAGTTACTCACCTGCTACTTAGCTGGAGAACACCCTTTGTTCCAAAAGAATCGGAGAAAGCTCCCCAGTACTGTATGACTTGCAGTGACTGGACCCAGAAAAGAGGCTGCAGCTGCGAGAGTCTTATTTGTGTATGTGCCTTAGTAGTTGGAAGTGAAGTTCACAGTGAAGGCTGCTGACAGGGCAGCTCTTTAGTGTGGAGGCTGAGAGTAGGATTTGGGCCAGGCTTGTCTGAAGTATTGACTAAAATGATCTGAAGTGTTAGTCCCTACAAGTACAGAGTGAAGGTAGTTCTTTTGGGTGTGGAGGAGTTTGGAAAGATAAAGGTAACAGTTGGAAATCTATCCTAGCCATTCAAATGCCAAGTCCAAGCATTATCAGAAAAGTATTTCTTTCTGGGATTCTATGAAAGTAGTCAGTGAGCTGCTGAAGTACCTGTGCTAAATGAATTGTTTTTTTATTTACAAGAAGAAAGCTGTAGCCCTTTGGTTTTGAATAGTAACGTAACTACTGAAGCCAGGGTACAATGGATGCTATCAGAAAAGCCCCATATGGATGCACTTTAGATGTTTTGAATACCACAAAAGTTTAGTGACCTAGAAATGAATCAATAAAAAGCATCCTCTATCTGACAAATTGAAGAACTGAGGGATTCTTACAGATGCATTGACTTTAACAATTCCAGATACACTGTTTGTAAAGGCTTTCTGAGACACATCTAATCCTTAGTGTACTATAGGAGATTATGGGGTGGTTTATATTTAGATCACTCTCCAATTCTTAATTTACTTTTTTTACTGTAAGTTTACTCTTATGAAAATCAATTTAAGAAGAAAGGAAAGGCTTATATTAGAATGACATGTCCTTACACTGAATGTGTTTTTAATTTGCTAACTTGAGCATTCTTTGTTGGTTTCCAAAATATGTTTAGAAAGGGTAGGGCAGTGTAAGAACCTCTCTACCCATTACATTACAAATAAATCAGTGAGTCAACAAAACTAATTATAATTTTTGATAAGTCAGTTAAAAGGTTTATATCCCTGTTCTTCATTCCTTTATTTCTATAATATGTTTTAACATTTCAGCATTTCAAATAAAATTCGAGAAAAGTCCTTCTTAATATTGCAGCCATATATTTTCTTAGCTTAGTTAAATAATAAATCATATGATTTCTTGTATTTATCCATGGTTTATGGAGTTTTTGTGATATGTTTGGCACAGAGAATTGAGCATGTTCTTTACTTTCTAAGGAATAATCAGTATCAAAAATGATGATCCAGAAAGACTGTCTGTATAGTTGTGCACACAGACTCAAGCCATAAAACACTTGTATTAAATGAGATATTTTCTTATATTCCATTAAATGTCAGTTAAGCACTTACCAACTCAGTGTTTCTGTGCCTCAGATGGCAAAGGAGGTGAACTTTAACCTGTAGATAAAAATTGAGAACCCAAGACTTTTCATTCAAGGATGATGTAAATGTTACAGCTGAGGATCTTTCCAGAATGCCTGACAAGTGTTCTTTTACCTCTTTATTCAAAGGGAGAGATATTTAACACAATTGTCTCCCTCCAGTGACATCTACTGCAGTGATGTGATTACAGGGGAGCCTTGGTGGCTTCTGCCATGTAGCTCAGACAATTTAAAAAAAAAAAAAAAAAGTAGATCTCATGCTGCCACTTTGATTTCTAGAGGTCTTTGATTCTTAAATTGAGAGCTTCATAGATGGAGATTAGCACATGGAAATCAATATGCTGTGAATAATATATTACTGATGATAATGCAGTAAGCAAGCACAGCATGAATAACTGGAGAGAGCCAATGTTTGAGGGGGCAGGAGCTCTCTGTGTTCTGGACTGAAGTTATAAGGGACACATACTCAGTGTAGGGGTTTTGTTTTCCACTTGAAACAGTTTAAGATTGGAGCAGGCTACAAAGACTGTATTTACAAAACACGATGGTAATGCTTCTTCAAAACCTTAGGCAGTGTCATTTCTGCCTTTTGTTTCTGCAGTGGCAGTGTTTCAGTTTTATCTAACTGAGTCTTGTGTCCACCTGAGTCTCACACATGGATCTACATCCTCAGTCTCATCACTGAGTTAGCAGGAAGGCAGTTCTTCAGTAACACTATTAATGGCTTTATTAGGATGCAAGAGTAAACTGTACCCAGTATTTAATTAAAAGCTCCAATTTCTCAAGTAAATTACAGTTTGTAATTCTTTTGGAAATCCATCCTGATGAAATTTTGGCAAGGAACCCAGTACTGTCACCTGTAAGCTTTTGTCAGTCCTGTGGTTTTTATGATTCAGAACTGTCCATATTTGTCACAAGACCATCATTTAAAAATAAAATCAATGTGCTATTGCAAGTACATGGAAGGCTAATATGGCCTTTGTGAGCAGGTCAACAGTATCAAAGGTAAGTTCTGTTAATACAGTCTAAATTCTTAACATCCTAAGACTACAACAAACTGCAGAGTGGCTAGTACTAGTAGTAAACTTGTTGTAATTATTGTATTCCCTTTGGCTTATTTTGGATATCCAGTTTGATGTAACTTCCTGTCTTAGTGACTGTGTTATGAAACATTTTTATCTGTTTTGAGCTACTGCTTTAGACTAACTTCTAGTTGCTCTGCTCTCCCAAATATTGAATTTAAAAGTGAAATTTTAAAAAAGCAGAAATAAATTCTGTTTTGCCTAATATCCCATGGAAGTTGACTCTTGGAAAACTGGGTGTTTTCCAGGAGTTTTGAATACTTGTGGTTTGAATTTCTGGTTAATCTAAGCACTGAAAGTATCAGTGCACGTGCAAGATATTAGAAGTGTAGCAGTCCAACAATACTTCTCTGTGATTTGTTTCTTAGGTTTCCCTATTGCTATCAGTTTGCTTTTTTCTTAATGGATATAAACTTTCCTTTTCTCCTTCACTCCATTGACTCATTTTGATTCTTTGATTTGGTACATGTCAAAGTTTGGGTATTTTTATTTTCCTCTTTACTGTTTTTTTTCAAGTTGAATATGAATGACAACTTTTTTATTTTATCTCTTTGTTACTGTTTTTTGTTTTTTTTTTTTTAAATTTTGTTATTTCATATGTGTAATTAAGAAATATTTTCCAAGTGACACGAAGAATGGGTTGAGTCTTGTTGGTTCTGTATAAAGAAATATCTCTCTCTGTATTTTTCTGCCTCAACATCCCTGTATGCTTTCTTCCAACTGCCAGATTAAGAGATGAAAAATTGAAACCTACTGCAGCACATTTACTTTTCTCTCAAAAACCCATAAAAAGCATTAACACTGCTGTTGTTGCTATTTCCTACAGATAGAGAACATCAGGGATGGTTCTGATTTCAGTTGTTATGCCCACATCCACTTCCCATAGCTTGAAGTTATGCTAAGTTTTAATCATATGAGTTCATTGAGGCTTCCTAATTCTGCTAATTTCTGACACTTAACTTGCACCAGGGAAGCTGAAGGAATTGCTGGTCTTTCTGAAGTTGAAGTTAGTATTTTCATTTCAGTGGGCAAGTGTTCATAATGTCTGCTAACAAGTATTGTCTCGCTGCTTCAACTGTAAATTTGCAAGACTTTTGAATTTGTTCTGATTTTGCTCTAGTTGGGTTTCAAAAACAGCATTGCTAATTGTTTGGTTTCTTCAGTATATCCATTTGGGTTTTGTGGTTTTCACAACTTTAGAAGAAAGGCAGACATAATAATGTCTCTATTCTGAATGTTACTTCTGTATAGGTTTAGCATGCCAAATGTGGCTGAATTTTGGAAAGCATCAGGTAACAAACATTTTAAGCAAGTTTTAAGCACTAAGAATATTAGTATTATCATAGTTCTCCTAAATTAAGGAACCCCTTTCCATTAATTCATAAATTCAGCCATCCTAGTGGATACTTAGGGGAAGCCTTGTAAGGAATATAGCATTCTTGCTGTATTCCATCCATATCTTAGAATCAAAGGCCTGATTGAGAGCTCTTCCTCTGGCTTGATAAACAGAAATACAGCATTATCAAGGATTATGGAATCCTATTTTACCTTTGATCTCTGTTGTACATTACATACTCCAGGAGATAGACCTAAAGAGGCTTTTACAGTGTTGCAAACTTGCAGGTGGGCAATTTATCTCACAAAAAAAAAACAATCCAAAAATCCAACCATTCTTGTTTTCACAGAGGAGGATAAATATGGCCTTTACTCCAATTTGTTGTTCAAGTATTTCCTCGCAGAGGGAATTGTCTGTGGACATGACCTCTTTGTTGCTTCTGCCAAAGAGCATCCTGACAACATTTTGAAGGTAAGACCCTTTGCTTTTCATAAGTAAACCTGTAATCTCTTGACGAATTAAATGCATTTTAAAGCGTATAAAGTGTGTAGCAACAAATGAATTAATCGTGGTGATTCATAAGAATGTGTTGGGAAGTACATGAGCGTTTACACCAGCCAGATTTGGGGATTAAATTCAGGTCTCTACCTCCCATCTGTGGACAATGGAGTAAGATCCTCTCAAGGCCAAATCAGGCTGGGAACCTGTTTATTCTTTATTTTGGTTATGGATGAAAAGCAGACAGCCTGGATGGCTTAGTGGAATGGTTTTCAGTAAACCTAACTGCTTCCAGTTTCCTCCTGCTCAGGAGGAAGAGTAATTAAGCTGCTTCCAGTATGTTGTGGTAGAAACAGTGTACAGTTTGTGTGGATATTTATTGTAGCTTCCTGTAGAAAATAAAAACCTCATTTAACATCTTTGTGTTTTCCTTAACACTTAAATTTCATTCTGACTCTTTTTTGTGCTGGGGGACATGGTCACCTTTGCATCAGGTCATACAAGAAAGGATCCCTTCAGACTTCAGTGGACTCCCAATCAAACACTGATAGGTTCAGTTATGAGAAAATTACATAAGGGAAAAAGCCTGATCAACAGTGCAAAAAATGCTGAAGTGTGAGGATAATCTTACAAAATTTCATTAAATATTTTATGTCTTTCTAAGGCTGCGTTTTCCTAATATCAGAAGTAACATATAATTTACTGATTACTTCTGCATCAAGTGAAGTCTGGCTATTTCCTTAAGTGTCTTCAGAGACTATTTCTGGACAAAATGATTACTATTCTGTTTTCCTACCTAGGGATGGTAAATTCTGTGCCTTACCTATTGAATGTTATCTTCAGTATTCAGCAAAAAGTATATTCTTAATGAAATTAAATTATTGTGGTTGTGAAAAATCAATTTTTTCATCATCTTGAACCTAAAGAAGGTTCATTTAAGGGTGAAATTTTTTCTCACTTGTGGTTTAGAATAAAGGTTAAACAAATGGGCTTAAATTTAATTTTCAAGTATGAATTACATAAGAATGTGCTATATTTTTTAATTAAGTGGTTTTAAATAACTAATAATTAAGTATTGACTCCCTCACGATACAACACGGTTGTTACAGCTGTTTTTCTCTTTGAGATTGAATTATCCAAATTAGTATTTTTATTGCATTGCAGTAAATTTTCTTAAAATGGAGTAGCTAGTGTACATTCTATTTTTCTTTGATTCACCTTTGATGCAATTGTTCATAGCCTGTCATGTTTTTTTCTCCTTCATGCCTTTATGTGATAATCAACAGACATTGTTACATACATCTGCTGTACATCTTGTACCGCTTTGAGTTTGGGGTCAGTTAGCTGGATGTGCCTTATCCAGCTCTGTTGTCTGATATGGAATCATTTTCCTTCTTTATTTTCAGGGGTAGACACTAGGCAGGAATGCTGCTTTCCTCTGTTGTAACTCCATGGTGGTGCTACTATAAGAGACTATAAATGGAGGGACAATATTCCTGCAGGAAGGTCGAGGAAAACATTATCTTGTTTTGATTTCTTCTTCCCTCTGTGTCCTTGTGTATCCAGCAATGTTCTTGTCTGTGCTGTTTACTCTCACCTTGGCTATGCAACACTTCCTTTGTTTAGCAGACAAGGCACAGTAGAGTTAATTTCTCTGATTTGTATTGTGTCAGTGAAGTAACCCTCACCTTCAGGCACCTCAAGAAGACCTCTCCTGTCATAAAAAGGAACTGCTTGAGATTTGGATGACTGCACCGAGTTGGAGTTTTAATATAGCACATCTGACCATTGAATAACATAGCACTTTATCTAATGAGATTAGTAATTAATTTATTTTCAGTATCTGGTTGGACTGTACAGATACGGTAGACATCAACCTGAATAACATGTTATGCTTGGGTTTTATTTTGTAAAATTCAAGTATGGATTCAATATATTCCATAGCTAGTGTCTAATTGGCTGGTGTATTTCCTAAAGGCAGTTCATTAACTGTCCATACTGTGTTCATATTAAATATCCATATTGTGTGGTCAGTCTATTTGCATGTTCACTTCTCTCCTGAGATGCCGTAATTGCCCTATTCCAATTTTGTGATGTGATTGGAAGTTTCTTGAACCTATAACCAAGACAAATATTGCTGGTAGTAGGAAGGGGAAAAGACATTCTTATAGACCATAATTATCTTGAAATTGTGTATAACTAAAAGACAGGCAGAGGATAAAAAGCCCTGATCAGCTGCCTAAGATATATTATATTACCACCCACCAATTTATCCATCATCCTTTGAAAATATATTCTTGCCTTTTGTAGTCAAAGCTCCTTCAGGAAAGTGGCATTAAGACGTAATGCTGAAAAATTATACACCTCTGGTAAAACCTACAGAACTATATACATGCTGGTTTTTAGAAAGTATTTTAAACATTTGAGAGCATTTCTGTTCACTCTATATTCTTCAAAAAAAAGGCACCTTTTTACTCTAAGGGCATAAATACTGGGAATAGTATATAATATAAGAAATTACATGGTAACTTGTGTGACTGATAATAAAATAAAACTGCTTGCATTGGTAAATGGAAAATTTATTTAATAGTTAAATTACTGCAGGTTTGGCATTAAAATTCTACAACTGCCTAAACTGCCTATGAAAGAATTTCTTTACCAATTCTCACAAGATTTAATGAGGAAAAACTGGATTATTTATAGTTTATCTTGACAATAAAGATTGCTCTGTTAAGTGGCTTTTCCTGTGGAGCCTGTGAAAAGTGAGATGGGGTCACCAAGCTGGCAACACCAAGCTGTGTGCAGTCTCCGGAGGGCAGGGGTGCCATCCAGAGGGGCACTGACAGCCTGGAGAGGCTCGGGAGAGCCTCAGGGAGTTCAGCAAGGCCAAGAGCAAGGTCCTGCACCTGGGCTGGGGCAATGGCCAGCACAAACACAGGCTGGGCTGAGAATGCCCTGAGAAGAGCCCTGAGGGGAAGGAACTGGGGCTGTTGGTTGACAGGAAGCTCAACAGGACCTGGCAATGTGCACTCAGAGCCCAGAACTCCAAATGTGCCCTGGGCTGCATCCAGAGCACTGTGGGCAGCAGGGCAAGGGAGGGAATCCTGCCCCTCTGCTCTGCTCTGCTCTGCTCTGCTCTGCTCTGCTCTGCTCTGCTCTGCTCTGGTGAAGCCCCAGCTGGAGCTCTGCATCCAGCTCTGGGGCACCCAACAAAAAAAGGGCACAGACCTGCTGGATTGGGGCCAGAGGAGGCCACAAAAGATGCTCAGAGGGCTGGAGCACCTCTTTGTGAAGACAGGCTGAGAATTGGGGTTATTCAGCCTGGAGAAGAGAAGGGCTGGGGGACCTTCCAGCAGCTTTCCAGTGCCTAAAGGGGCTACAAGAGAGCTGGAGAGGCACTTGTCACAAGGGCATGAAGTGACAGGACAAGGGGAAATTACTTTAAATTGACAGAGGACAGACTTAATTTGGATATTGGGAGGAAATTGTTCCTTGTGAAGGTGCTGAAGCTCTGGCACAGAAGCTGTGGCTGCTCCATCCTTGGAAGCATCCAAAGCCAGACTGGATGGAGCTCTGAGGAAGCTGGTCCAGTAGGTGTCCTATGGCAGGGGGATTAGAATGAGATGATCTTTAAGGTTCCTTCCAACACAATACATTCTGTGATTCTATGGTTTGTCTTTTAAGGAAGGCTTTAAGGTCATTATTGTCCTAAAAAACAAACCAGCATCCCCTGTAGCACTGCATTTAACCTGTGGGACCCTGGCCAGAGCTGTGTCAGTGACCATTCCATTTGGTGCCTGGAAGCCTGAGGTGGAAGAGTGAGAGGTCCAAATCTGCTTTCTAAAACTGTCTTGTCATCCCCTGTGGAAAAGTTTAGTGCTATGTTTGATTATTGCCTTTCAATGGAATTTCTGTTTTCAAGGGGCAGTTTTATTACAGGATATCTCTGCACTCAGCTGAGATTGCCTTTTGGAGGTTCTCTTGCAAGAGGAGAGGATAAAGAGTGTCACAGTGAAAGGGGAAGGTGTAGCTTCCCATGGTGGTGAAGCTCTGAGGGGCATGTGGGCAACTGTAATGGCTATAAAGATAAAAACCAATAGGAACAACATAAAAAAACTGCTCCAGGAAAACTCTTTTTGAAAGATCCTAAGCTGAAAAGATCTTTAAAGCAAAAGTTTTTTTAAAGAGCATTTTCCTTAAGTATGTAATTTGGAGAGGACTTAAAGGGTTCTACCTTCAACAAACTGAAGAGCAGGAAGTGCTCATTTACTCTTT
The DNA here is from genome assembly GCF_009819655.1 of Sylvia atricapilla. Taxonomy (NCBI): domain Eukaryota; kingdom Metazoa; phylum Chordata; class Aves; order Passeriformes; family Sylviidae; genus Sylvia; species Sylvia atricapilla. The sequence goes on along the minus strand of NC_089145.1, from coordinate 4,306,091 downwards.
TCCTGCTGAAAAAGTGAACGCAGGAAGAACCTAGCAAAATGAACTTTCATTATCCCCATTTTATTTCATTTCATTTCGTTTTAGTCTTTCCATTTTATTTTATTATTATCTGTTTAAAAAAACAGCAACAATAAAAACCATAGAGCTGCTGTATTATAGTGTGTGCAAACAATGCCTTCAAAGATTGTCAAATGTCTGCATGGATTTTTTTTACTTCAGCAGAGTACATCCAGCCATGATGCTTATATTTTTCCATCATGGCTATGATTCTAAACCATTGTTTTGTCAAAAGGAAAAATGCAAACCTGGAAGAAATTATCAGGCTGGTGGCCAGGGCTGTCCATTTTCAAAGAGTGCTATTCTAATTCTTTGCTGTCTCTGCAATCTGGTATTGGGAGAGAAGCTATGTATCAATGCTAGAGGTGTTTTTTCAGTCATCTGACATTTTCAGATGCTCATATATTAAAAGCCTAATACCTCAAAAAGTAAAAATATATGAGCAAATAGGGCTATGTTTGTATTATTTTTCTTTCCTAATTATATTTTCAAAATGCAGGAACTTGCTGCAGTGATTGAGCTGTTAAATGGTGTCGCTCAATGCACAGAAATCCAACTACAGTTGCAGCAGAAATGAACTTTCCTACTACCTACCTCTCTTTCTGAAGTCTTGTGGTAGCACAAAGATGAGGGTTGAGGCTAAGCCTGGCACATGAGCTGAGATTTTTAATTCCTGTATTGTGTAGCTCTTGCTCATCTGTTTACTTTTCTTACTTGCATGTTGGGTAAATCTGTTTTACATTTTTCATTGTTAAAGTGCAAATATTATATCGTAATGTACAATTTTCTCCATTATGAACTGTCTCACAATCTTGACATAGAAGCTGTAGAGGTGTGAAAGAGACACTTGAGAAAGAAAATTCTTCTGTTTAATTTAAAGAATTCAATCTTTCTAAGCAGTACCCTCTCTGGGAACTCTAAGGCATAAAGCTTTGTCATAAGTTCAGACTAATCTAATAAAAATATTTTCTACCAGAGGACCAGAGAAAATGAATGTTTGGCTTAAATTTCTGATTTCTTTTCTGCCAATCCACGTCTATTCATTAAGGAAATTTTCTTTCATCATCTTAGTTCTGAACTTACAAGTCTTAAGCACACATCTTACTTGGCCACTTAAATATATCATAGAAGTGTTAAAACTTAAATGTTTAGGTTTCAGTGTCCACAAATATGTGTTTAACAGATCTAGTTGGTAACTTTGTAGAGTTGCTTTGCTTGGTTAATGAGGTGTTGCTTCCAGTGCTCATGTCTGAAGGTTTTCATGAATAATGCTGTCATCATTAACTCAGTTTAGGCTTAGGCTAGTGCATTATACACTGCAGCAGAGTGTTTACAGAGTTTGGGACAAGGACACTCAGTTCCTTCATGTAATTTTACTTTCTCATCCTCTACAGTATTTATCTGTCACATACTTAAACATTCATGAATTGATTCAGGAAAAGATGAAATTTTTTTAAAAAAATCATCTCATTGTCTGATAGGCATTCCTGGGTTTAAATGTTGTGAAATGCAGCCACAGTGCAAGGGAGTTACAGCAAAAGAGTTCTACGTCTTCACTGTAGGGTTTACTTCTGGGTATGTGAAGTACAGAATATATTCTTGTGGATTTAAAATGTACCACTTAGAGTACTTGCAAATGCCTTTTCTTATTTCCTAAAATAGAGGAATATTGCTTCCTGTTTCTCTTCACACAATTCTCCTTTACCCTGGGCTGACACCCATTAGGTCTTTCTGCATGTCAAAGAAAAGTTTCTGTAGACCAGCCTTACCTGGGGATGGAAGTAAGTTGTTGTGTAAGGGCTGCTGAAAGAAGAAAAATTCTGTATCCATTCGTTTATGTTCTTTAACAATACACCTTGTATTCACAAGTATTTACAATCAAAATAGAATCCTCTCCCTCTCTTTGGAGTAGGGCCCTTTGAACTGACTTTTATGTATTACATTGTTGAACAGAAAATATTTACCCTTCCTGACTTACCATCTGGTGTCCTTTTAATACTAAAAATTAACAGGATGAAAAAGAGCCTTAAATTCATGTGAATTTAAGCTATTTAAATACTGTTACAGATCAACAGTTAATTGTACTCCCCTTAGTATTTTTTTTTTGTTTTGTGTTTTTCATCATACTTGTGATAATAACCACACTTCAAAATAGGTGCATAAACCCGTGTGAAAAACATATTTATTGATACATAGATAGATAATGTTTTAAATTCTTAAGTACTATTAATTATGCAGTTATTGAAACCCATAAGGATCAAAGGATTTTATATAAGAGGGATTTCACATACAGCTTGGATTATGTTGCTAAATAATAGCACAGTAGTACTTCTTTAGAATTGTAAAATAGCTTTGAGAGGAGTATGATGCCTATAGTTGGTGTAATGCATTGGTAATTAAGAGGGTGTGAGGTTAAGCTTCATTAACTGCTGTGGGATTGTATCTTGGATTTTATTATCCCCTAGAGAGCGTAAGAAGTGAGAGAGGTCAAACTGTTAGAATCTGATTTTGCTTCATGCATCTGCCGAAGCAAGGCAGGCGAAGTAATGTGGCAGCAAACGCAGAAGGACCAGGATTGCTGGCAGATACAGGTCATCCACCAGTTTATTGCAAAGATAAAAGGTTTATTACTGAAACAAATTATTCCATCCTTGCAGTAAAACCTTCATGGCTTGGTTTGCAGGAAACGAAATTATTTTAATTGCATTGTCATTTACTACGGCCGCTTCAGAAGACCTTTTTTTTTCCGCACAAACTTTTTTTTTTTTTTTTTAAATTTTAAACCAGCAGCAAACTTCCTTCTCTCCAGCCAAACTGCCCTTAATAACTTTAGCACTTGTCTGCCTTTTTGTGTGTTCGTGCTGCATAGCAAAGACTTGAATTTTAGTTGACCCCAAGAAACGCTGCATGGTTTGTTTGGTTTTTTTTTATTTTAACTAATGCACTGCTACACACTTTGTTTTTTTATATACCTTATGAAAGATTTGTCTTTTTTTTAGCCTGGGAGAATGTAACAGTTCTCAGAAGCTGACACACTGATGCCACGAAATTGTCAGTCCCAAAGCTTTTCAAAGCTCTATGATGTGGGAGCTGAGATATTTTTCAGCAAAAATAGATTAAGTAGAGAGATTTATGGGCTGATAGCCCAACCTTCCTTTTCTTGGTCCATTGTTTAAATAACACTTTTATTTCCAAATTCTGGATGAAGTTTTGTAAATAAATTCTACATATTTTGGTAGTACTGTGTTCTTCTGAAATTCTGATTTTGATTCTAAGAACATAAATTTATTAAATTCTAAATTATGTAGTTCTTGGACAGGAATGAAGCCTTTCTTGATGCTGAGGACTTAGGAATTATAGATCCAACCATCCAGCCTTTATTTTTGAGGATATACCTGTGTAAAGACAACTGGAGACTCTCACACTGAGGTGCTCTGTGTCACTCAGGCATGATCAGGTTTGGAAGCAGGTACTTTCTGGAAAGAAAGAATGGCATTTAATTACCAGTGTCAGAAGAGGGGAAAGCCTTTTATTCCAATTCTAGTTATTGTGAAGAATAAAAAGCAGATATGAAGAAAAGAAGAAATGTGTAGATCATTTAAGTATTGCCCATAAAGCAAATTTATATAACATTTCTGTGGCTGTATTTCTCCCCAGTCCCAAGCCTACCACACAGTTTCAAGCTCTCTCCCTTTCCAAATGTGCTTATACAAAGTTCTAGTTAAAAAGTTAATTTTTTAAATTAAGCACTGAGATACATCAATCAGTACATCCTAAGGAAAAACAGTGACCATCTGCATGTTCTGTTGAGTCTTCAGGCAGGCTGATGAAGGCATGTTGGCTTCTAGTGAACACAGATACCTTCAAACAGTGCCTGCATGTTCTGCCTCTCTCTCAGACAGTTTGGTGTAAATGGAATTGAGGGTATCTGAAGCTGGGATAGCAGTGATAAAGTTGGGATGCAAACCTGGAGGTAAACAATCTTTATTAGCTCTGCTTATTATTCTTCATATAGAATATGATGAAGTTACAGATATACTCTGACCTTGAATAAGATTGGAATTTTTCCCCCTATTTGTGCTCAAGTACATCTTAGAATGTATTGAACCAAGTGAATAAAGCAGATTGAGCTCAGGCAGTTGGTCTTCAAAATATCCAAAGGCGGAGAACATTCTCCAGACTGCAGCTTATTATGTACAGAGCCTCCTCAGAGGCCATGCGGTTCACAACCACCACATTCAAGAGTATGATTCCAGATATGTTTGCTTTACAACAGTGTTGGCATTGAAAATTGCATGGCTGCGAGATGTAGTAGCCCCAGAAATGTCTTAAAATCTCCCTGTCCCTCGCTTCTTGCATAGAGACAAGAACATGGCACATCTGAGGAATATTCTTCAGCTAAGCATGGTAGTTATTAGGTGAAGGCATTTTGGAAAAGCAGCTTAGCATGTAAGAGTTGTTCTTGGTCTGAGAGAGTTCTTGGAGGGCTCCTGGTCCTTTCTGTGGGGCAGCAAGGGACAAGACAGCCTAAACCAGACCTAAGCTGCTGCATGTGCTCACTGCTAGGGATGGAGGCATGGCTTTCTCGTGGTGCTTTGTGTGAATTCTGTCACATTTAAATCATTTTCTCTTGTCAGAAGGTTTTCATTGTATCGAAATAAAATATCTTTATTGTGTTAGAAATTAAAAGCAAGCTATATTGGGAGAAAAATAAAAGGCTGTTTCAGGTGGATGCTTAGATGGATTTTCATCTCTGGCCGCCAAAATCTTTTATCAGCTTCAGGTGAAACCATTTTTCCTTGATCTCTTAATCTGCTTCATCCTTAGCAGCAGTTAAGACACACCACAGTGCCTAATTGTGTCACACTGATAGTGTGTTTGCCTCTGATTGTTTTGGACTGAGTTTCTCAGGTGTCAACAGCTGGAATTTGTCGTGTGTCCCTGCCACAGAGGGCCATGTAAGAAGGTTTTGTTCTCTGACTGGAAGGCAGGGACTTTTTCTCGGTGTTACATGGGGTTATTTAAGCAGCTTGTCCTCTATCAATAATACTTGGAGAACCTCTCACCCTTATTGTCTTGACCTCTGTTCCTTTTTCAGCATAAAACACATTTTATGTGTAAAATACACAAATTTATGTAGTTAATATCCCTGTCTCATATTTGACGTTTCCAATTACTGTATAACAACAATGAACCAGCAGCACAAAAGATAGGCATTTGCAGTGATTCTAGAGGGAGAAAAACATTAAATAGCTTTAAGAAATGTTGCTGCTGTTTTCCTCTTTACCTCCAGGGAGGAGAATTGTAGAATATGCCATTTCCTGGCTTTTGGCTTTGCAGGTGATGTGAAAGCTGCCCAGTGAGGTTACAGCAGGGTGAGGTAGCAAATTCTTCTATCACCTAGTGTCTGAAACAGGGGCAGGCTCAAGGAGTTTGGTGAAATGTTTGAGCAAGATTTCATGATTTCTGGCAGGCAGTGGTTTTCAGAAAAAAGCAGATTACAAAAAGTTACCTTGGGAGCAAGTTGATCTGGAAATGTCGTTTGGGCCTCCAAATTACTTCTTTGCAGAACTCACCTTTTTAAATGAAAGTTGGTTTGTTGGGGTTTTTGGGTTTTTTGGGGGGGAGGGGGGCGGGGTTGGTTGGTTTTTTTAAATTACTATTAATTGAGGAATATTTTCAGTGAAGCTCTCTTCACTGAAAAAGACCTTTTTATAACAGGAAGCTGAAATCTATGAATAACTGTATGAGGAAATTAAATCTGCACAATAGTTTAACTGATCAGTATGTGTTTTCAAAATAACACCTCAGTTGGAAAATAAGATTGGTTAGCTCTCTGTTGAAGATAGCTAAGTTATAAAATTAACAATTTAAAGTAATCTGTTTGTTTGTTTAGAAAAATACTTTATATAATGCTCTTAGAAGGAAATGCAAATTATTTGTATCTGCATATATGTGAAATGCATCGGGGTGCTTGTCAGCTCTACTTTGTACTTATATTTTTTCAGAACCTTTCAGTACAGTGTTCTGTTTTCATTTTGTCCTATTTGTCAGAAATCTTTGATTTGAAAGCTTGCCTTTTTTTTTTTTTTTACTGAAACAGCTGTTATAAACCTGTAAATGTAATGAAAACTGTTAAATACTAAATCAAAATTCTCATCTTCGTGTAGCTTTCCTACCCAGAGAGCCTAAGTTTTACTACCATGGTAAGGAGTTAATTGTATGCAAGTGTATTTTTTAAACAAGTGGTTAGAAATCTGAAAATAACTCTGTACGTAATCATTCTCATGAACAGTCATTATCGGGCTTTTGCAGTTCATTTGTAAAAGCAAAAGAAATAAAACAACTTGCTCAAAGGTGTGGTCTCTGTATTTTGCTGAACTGCTGGAACACAGATACAATTGTTCTATTGCTGCAACTTTATTAAGTTAGAAAGTTTATAAACGTTTTTGTAACTTCCATTGCCTGGTGCCTTAGAAAATCAGCTCCTGAAGGAGACAGAAGCAACTATCTGAAATCCCTTTCTTTTTTGCAATAATTATAGATGCTGTGTTAATTTATGCAAAAGAAACAAAGCAGCAGGTATTATTTGTAAGGTTATGTATAGAACGGTATACAAGTTTTCTCTCCTGTGTTCTTTGCTATTGAATATGTGCCACACTAAACCCAAAATGGATGTGTTAAAACTTGCCTTGTCTCCTTTCTGTTTGTACCATGTCTACCCACACAAAGCCATGAATGTCACGTGGGTGTTTGGGGGCAGTGCTTGATGTGTGTCCCATCCTTCAACTGAGATTCTTCTTCCCAAGTTTCCGAATTTGCTTTTTATATGTCTCCACACCCAAAACATTGTAACAGAGATGCTGCCTAGCTCTGTGTGGGTTTAACCCTTGAGGCATATCACAGTTCTTCCTCAAGAGTTTTTGCTCAGTGAAAACACAGTTTTCACCTAAGTCTTGTTCTGTTTTAAGCAGACAGAGGTTCTGTGCTCTGCAGCTCACAGGGATGGCTGTGATAAAGTTGGGCCAGAAAACTTCATTGCACTTTATTTCTCCAGTAGGTGTAGAAGTCCATTGCATGCATTCTGAATTCGTGTGTTGTTTCCTTTTTCAGCAATGCAACAAAGGCAGAAAGTGTACATTAGAAACTTTTAAAAAGAATTAAGCACTCCCTCCTTCCTTTCCTGTGTTTGTTTCCATGAGATATCCACCATCACTAGTTATGATGCCTAATGGTTAGCAGAAGAGAAAATTCAAACCATCCTGTTACAAGTGGCTTTTAGTTGGTGTCTGGAGGCTGTTGTGGTCTGTTGGATACTTCTGAAAGATTTACAGGAGTTTACAAAGATCTTATGTTAAAATAGGCTTAAATTTGCTGTGCAGGGAACTTGCCCACTCTCAGAAATGGAGCAGTTTAGGAGATCAGCCTTTAAAGAAAGATTACAAAAACAGGAATATGGGTCCTACTCGAGATGAAGTAGGGCATAAAATAGTGGCACGTCCATTCCGCATTCCTTCTTTTACTACTGTAATTCATTTTTCCAATAATAATGGGGTTTTCCCTGCCCAGTATTAGTAGGAGCCTGTCTTTCAGAAGTGTTGTTTTAATCGGGCTGTGTTACAGATTTTACAGCTGCCCGTTGTACTCAGATAACTGTATTATCTAGCTGGAGGGAGGTGTGGATAAAACTCTGAACTGCCATTTCTGCTGTAGATAGCTAACATTCTTTTGCTCTCTACCTCTAGGAACTTCCAGCCCCTTTGCTTGATGATACCTGTGGGAAGGAATTGGGAGATGAAGCAGCAGCTGTTAAGTCTGAGGATTTTCAGGAGTCTATGAAAATAGCCTGGCGCTACCAAAATTTACCAAAAATGGAGGTAACAGCTATTTCTTTCTTCTTTCCTCTTGCACTCCAAATGAATTTGAAAAGCAAATGCTTCTCATTGGGATCTAGACAACAGAACTGCTAATGGGCAGTGTTACAGGATTGCCTCTTGAGGGAAAACTATTATACACCACTGAATGTTTTAATTACTAGTGGAACAAAGAGAAAGGGGATTTGAGAGTTTGCAGGTATTCTAAAACTCAATTCACACAATAGAATTTTAAAATAAAAAAAAAAACACTTAAATTCCATGGGATTTTTCAATGAGTATTATTAAATTGAGACAGCTTTTTATGAATGTTTGGATAATGTACTTGCTTACAAACCCGGCCTGAATTTAGTTGTACACAAATTCCTTAAGTAGGTTTAATCAACACGACTTAGTAGATGTCTGCAGTGAAAGTACTGTGTTGAAGCAAGCTGTTGACCTGCTTATCCATGTGCATAACAACTAAAGCAAGCACTTGAGATTATATCAGCTTCACTGTCCCTGGAAACTAATCACTGTGCAGGGACAATGTAAGAAGCAACCTCAGTGGTCAGTCTTTCAGAGTTTACAGTTGTTAGTGTTTTGTGAATAATCAGTCTCCCATGGCTGGTGACTTTCTTATTTAATCCAGTGGCACAATCAACCTTTAACAAAGTTACAGCATTCCTGACCATCCAGAATAAAATCCTGGTTTTGTCTATACATTTTAGTCTACATTTTTAAATTCTGGTTTCATTGTAGTCATACCTGCCTAGTAAGTTCAGTTGTATTCTTAAAAACATAATTGGAATGTGACAAAATGATCTTACAAGGCTTGGCATGTTTGGTTTTCTGTGAAATTGCACAGACATGGCTATATAGTTGTGTCAGAAAAGACTTATATATGATGACATGCCAAATCAAACAGCCTCCAGGGTAATCATATAATCTCATCAATTTTATTATTGTGGAGCTTGCTGTGCCACTCTGAACCGCCCCCAAAATAATTTGTGTGTTTTAAAATCTAGCAGAATTCCTTGTACAGTGATATGAAAACAATTTCATCTTAGAAGATAGAAAAATTATTTAAAAATTCAGTTGGGTGTGCACCTATCATCTTTAACTTCATAGCAGTAAGCACTTCTTCCACTAATGCAATATTTCTTGAAAGTGCATGATGTGCATGCCCTTGATTACTGCAAATCGATTATGCAAGATAAAATAAGAAGGTCAGTCTTTTGGGGAGAGTTTCCCTTGTTACTGCTGCTTTTTGAATTGGATCTTGATCATTCTCAATAGTTGAGGTACAGTATTTTATGTGTATAAGTATCAGTCTTAAACTATCTGTACTTAGAATTCCTCAGGACATTTTAATTGGTGAAAAATTGATTTGAAATTGATATTTTTTGCTAATTTGTATTGCAGTTATCATAATATTTTGTCTCTGTTCTATATTAATTGGATTGGTGATTATACTCCAATATTGAGGAAAACTCTGATTCTGCCTTCCTACCCAGAACAATACATTTAGTTCAGTAATTTAATGAACAACTTTGGCTGTGACTTCTTCTTTAAATGTTCCGTCACTGGTAAAACCCAATGTTGAATACAATTTCAAGGCATATTTTCCCAACTGATTGAACTCATGTGCCAGTGAATTTTCAAAGACTACTGTCAAATAGTTTCAACTGTGAAAGAGGAAAATTAGCTTTGCTTTTAGCTAGAACTCTAAACATGAGAGCAGAAACTTTCCTGTTATCTGGCTAAATGCAGAGCAAGAATGCTGAGTAGAAGATGTCTTTGAGGTATTTTTGATGATGAATTTGGTTACTGTTTCTGAGTAATAATAGATTTTGATTAGAGTTCAGACATTCCCTTTCCATTCATTAGACCCTGTTTAGACTAGCCGGGTACCTCATTTTTGTTCTTAGGCATGGTGTTGGTATTAGTGCTCTTCACAGCTTCTCTCTACATATTGCACATACCTTGCCTCAGAAAAAACTAGAAGATTTGTAAGAAATCTTCTTATAAGTGAAAGGCCTTGTTAAAGGCCTTGTTATGCTCGATGTGCCTTTGCCAGTTTGTTACTTACATCTGTATGAGAGGTGAATTTCATTTAAACTTTTGAGTGTACGGAGAGCCTGTTTTGCAATGCAAGCCAGTGCGGTTCGTTCATTTTTTTTTTTTTTATTTTTTTGAATGAACTGCTTCTGTTCTCGGGGCAATATATAAACTGTCACAGCATGAAATCAATTTTCTGCCTTGATTCATCCTAAACCTGAGATTTCTAGCACATTAGTGTTGCAATTAGAAGCACGAAGAGCAGACGGTAGCGGAGGCTGCGCTCGCTGGCAGACCGGGAAGAGCCCGAGCCTGCAGCCCAGGCTGTGCCCGCCCAGCTCCGGCACATTATTCCTGCTTGCTCCATTCAGGTAGGCTTTCCCCCAGCTCCCCGCTAAGGCCGGCAATGCGGGACGCCCATTGAGGGCCCTGTGCCGTGGGCTCGGCTTTTCTGCCTTTCCCGAGGCTTTAGGAGCGCCGGCTCCCAGGCTCCACCCAGCGCCGTGCTCATTCTTTGGAAACCGGAGAGGTTATCACCTGCCTTAATCCCTGCGGCGGGGTGGATTAAGGACACCAATGTGCCTCGGGATTCTCAAAGAGGATCCTGGAAACTTCTTGTTTCTTCTTTTTTTGCTGTCTTTACTAAACTCTATTGGGCCTCAGTAAGGATTTGCATCTGAAATGGGCAACCTGGAGCTTTTCTCAATGAAGACATCAGATCAAAGTTCAGTTAGTCAAGGCCTTTCTAAAACATTAAGGGGGCTTGGAAGTACACAATAAAAAGATGAGCTCTGGCCGAGATCGCAGTAAAAACATTCTGATCTGTAATCCGGATAAAGAATAGATTATAGGCCAAAGAACAGCCCCTGTTTAAATTGCTTTCAGAATCCTTGTTTTGAATAAAGTTACATTTTACAATTAAAAAAACCTCTAAATTTTGATAGAATGATATATTTTATTGAACCGCCTGCTTTAAAAATCAGATACCAATAAATAAATTGGTACAGGGATTTAGAGAACGTGCTTTTCTATTTTATTTTTTTTTTTTGTAAAACTGGTTTGCCTCCAATGACTAGATATTCATAAGCAATTCCATGTGTTTTTTTTGAACTAAAAAATAATTATATTTTTTTTATTAAAAGTTTGGGTTCCATTGACTATTCTAGGAAAAGTATTGCATTATTGTTACCGTAGATATTCTCTGAGAACTGACTAGGCCTAACAACTATTAGTCAAATAATTTCAAAATATTTACCCTATATCAAATAATTCTAATTAAACTTAACAGTTTATTAAACTTTTTGGTAAAATACTATCCACTTGAGTATTATGTTATAACCATCCAGGGAGAGTAACTTTACATGTGTAATTCAAATAATGTTGCAGGTTCTATTCCAAATTCCATTAATATGGAACAAACAGATGCAATTATTTCCTCTATTCACTAGCACATGTTCAAAATGTGTAATTCCTGCCCAGGTATATGTTAGATTGGGTTTATGGTGTTTTATATACCAAAATTAAGATCTGAGGAAAATATATCTTCATTATGGTCAATCATAGTTATTGCATGTGATGCTCAACCTACTGTTTATTCAATTTTCAAGGAATTAAAAATAGTTTTAAACTCTTTCTTATTTTTCTATTAAAATCACTTTTATGAAGATGCAATGGTTTGGTTTTTTCACTGTTCATGAATAAAGGGAAACATTTTCCAAGTCAGCTGAAAATACTTTTGTAGCACCATATAATTGTCAGAGACTGAAAAATCAAAGAGGCAGAACACATGATGTTCTGCACATTTCATAGATCTGGCCCTTACAACTTTGTGGTCATCTGTCTAGAATATGTGCAAAAATACGTTATTTTAATTATCGGACTGCACTGTGGTGCTGCAGCATGGAATAGTAAAGGTTGAACTCTATGTGAAAAATTCACATTCAAATATGACAACGGGGGAATGGAAACTTAGTAGTAAATATTATAATGTTTTTCTCCTTGAAGCTTTTATTTAGGCTGAATGAGGGTAAACCAGAGGTTTGAAGTGTATTGCTGGTTAATTACTTTCTTTTGACTGGTAATAGTTTAAGTCTGTAATCAGTATTGTTGTTTCTACAGGCCAGCCCAACAACATATACAAAATTTGGCCATTACTATGATGTTTCTAAAAAGATGTCTCCAGAACTGCGTCAGTCCGTAAAATGGCACAGTTTTTACCTCCATGAGGAGTTGTCTTTGGAGCCTGAGACCAAAGCATGGTAAGTTTTGGTACCGTGGCTCTGCTGTGTGTGTAGATTTTGCAGGCATACTGGCAGGAAAGATACATTGCTGCAGAGAACACGGTAGTGATGGAGGGGGTCAGGAGCAGCTCCATGGCTCCCACTCAGTGCCACGTGCCTGGAGGGGCACAGGGACAGCCCAGAGCTCTGCTCCCAGCAGGGAGAAGGCAGCACGTTGGCTGTGACAATTAAGGCAGACATTACTAGGACAGCCTCGGCCAGAGCTGCGTGTTCAGCCCAGCCCTACTGAGTGTGGGGACTGGGGAGAGCTGCTCCTGTCTGTGTGAGAATCCTCCCTGAGCACCAGCAGCTCTGAGATGGGCTTGGCAGGTGGCTATCAGTCTTAAAAGGATGTCTGAGTTTGTAGGGCTTAGGAGACAGGCCATCCTTGACCTACATAGCTTAGAGTGCTAGATCAGATTAGTTCATGATGTGCTTTTACTTCTTACGTCCTACAGCTTCACCTAAGGAAAATACAAGATACTTTGAATAAAATTATGTCTCACAAAACATTTCCTATTCAAACTCTTCTCGGAATGAATAACTTATTATGTTTATGTCTGTCAGTAGTGAATTAAGGAAGACTGAGAGAAAATGAGTGACAGTAGCAAAGGCTCGTATTAGCCTGTAGACACACGTCCATTGTATCTTTCTTGGAGACACTTCAAGTCAAGTCAAACATCGAGGCTGGGCCAGCATTTTCTTTGTCCAGCCCAGTCACTGAATTTATATAATAGTATAATTTATATAATTTATGTAATACCTGGCTTTATAGATCCCAGTGTATAGGGCCAGCTCCTGGACACAGTATGGGATTTATTGGGATTGATTTCCACTGCAGTGCACTCATATAAAACCTCAGATTTATGAAAGAAGTTCCGTATGAACCACCTTTCTTTAGAGCTGTAGCAAAGCCAAAGCCAAGTCTCTCTCTAATTTGTTCTGTTACATGATCAAATGTCACTGCTTTGTGAAGCAAATTCTTGTGATAGTGTAAAAAAAACCCCACTTTTAGACAAAGCAGAGAACTTTCTTGTGCAATAAATATTTGAACCAACCTTATTTATATGTTAATATTATAATTTCTCATTTTTACTAGCAGAGCAATAGAGGATGGACACAAAAATATCTGACAGGTTGCAAGTGTTGTTACAGTTATTGAGCAATTTAACTCACTTTCTCTTCTCTAGCTAATGTGAATGTCGTGACTCATTCCACTATATTGCTGTCAAGTATTAGTTCATTTTACATTAAATTAAATTAACTCATCAGTATAGTGTAAGAAATGGACTTTATGCATTTGATTTTATAAGCCTTGTTTAATGCTGATATTGTCCTTGTGTGCTAGCCTGATAAAAAAGCATCAGCTGTTCATTAAATTGTTGAACTCTGTGAATTCTATTCTTTTTTTAGTTTAAATCTAACAGATAGATCAGATTTATGTAATTTTCTTGGCAAATTGGTAGAGCAGAGAGTGATGAGGTGAGGAACATGATCAAATCAAGCTGGGCTATGGAAGGCTTATCTCCTTTTCCTCTCCCTGCCACCTCAACATGGGTCTCCTCCAAGAAGCCTTCCCTGAGGAAATGGAGGAATTGTGGTGTTGGGAGTAAAGGCAGGTACCAAAGTAACAGCCAGCCATCATCCTAAACACTGTCATGCAGTCTAAAAATGATGTGATAAGGGACAGAGAGGAGTAAAAAGCACACTGGGAATAACGAACTCTTAGAAATCTCTGGGAAACATAGAGTTGTGTAAGTCTCTTTCTTTTGATCATTTGTCTTCTAGCTTTGATTATTGTCATTTCGAATGACCACAAACATAGTTGGGTTTGGATACCCTATTTTAAAAAGGTTGTTTTAGGTCAGTGTTAAGACAAGGTGGGAAGGAAAAATTTTTCAAAATTACAGTCCCTGATATAAAGCTTCGAAAGAAGAATGGAAGTTCTTGGAAAAATGGAAGCAAAGTTAAAAGCTAACATACAGAGGATGTAAGTCTGTCTTCTGCAGTCATGGGCTACAGTAAATTGTAGTGGTAGAAACACAGGCTGGAAACATGGAGATGATTTTTTAAGGATTTGTACAAGAAGTTGGCTTGCAGACACAAGTTGGGAGCATTGTAGAATCTTCATCATGAAAAATTTCTAAGGACAAGCTAGATAAATGTCAGTCAGACTTACTGAGGTCCTTTTCATCCCTGTATTTGTGATTCTTTAATTCACATTAATCGTGATGTATTCAATCCAATACCATTGTATGAATGTTACCAGTTATTTCACTGCTCTCAATGAGTTCATGCTTTTACAGAAACCAAGCAGATTGCAGTGCATTTTTTCATCACTGCATGTAATGAAATTCTGAAGGAAGCATTCTTTGAAAATGAAAACAAGCTCACAGTCCTCTCAGCAGGATCTCATTTTAAAAAGTTTCTAAAAAGAGGAGGGAAGGGATATTATTTTGCTGTCTCTACTGTTTGGAAAATCAGTTGAATGCTTTGGGCTTTTAAATCCAGCTTCAATATATCATAGAATAGTAAAACATTCTGTTCTCTTGGTTAACTAGACAATGGTTTTAAAGAAAGTAGTCACACAATAGTCACCTTCCAGTTGAAATCACCAATTTGTATTAGATCTTATATTGGATTTCCTGATGGTCTTTCAAGAGCTTGGGCTCTTGCTCTGAGTTACAATTAATGAGGAGCACAGCCATGGCTGGTTAGAATGTCTCCACTTAGAGTGAGTAATTTCTTAAGCGTGTGGTTCTCAGGCTGTGGTTTGAGCCATACCCAAAAAAATCCCTGTTGATATAATGCTGATTGCCTGTCTAGCATTGCAAAATCTCTGTAATCCATCATGCTGCAGTACCTCCAAAAAATACTGACTGCCTAAAAGGAAATACATTAAAAATTACAAAAATTACTTGAAGTTCAGAAAATCCCTAAAAATATTTTTTCTTTCAATTTTTTTCCTTCTTTTAATTTATCAAAAGGAGATTGACAGAAAATTAACAGTGGAAGCTGACAAATCCTTCAAAAATAACGAAGCATTTTTTAAAAAGGGGATAGTTAATTACTGAAATAATTTACATTAATAGGCTCTATATTATGAGATGTTTGCAGATTATTTAATGACTTTCTAAAGGGTATACTTTGCAAGATACATATCAGTAAAGATGTTTCTGGATGAAGTTTTCTCTTGAAGTGTAGGAATGCAGACCAAAAGCAGTGGTGTGTTGTGGGTTTTTTTTAAATCCAAGAATGTTTTGCTTTTGTCACTCATACCAAGGTTGAGGGGGAAGTGGAAACCAATGGTTTTGTCTAGTATGCAGTTTTCCGTAAGTGAATGGTGTTGTTGTTGAGACGTGATGCTTCTTTATCATACCAGAAGTTGCAAAAGTTAGGAATTAGATGAAAAAAAAGAACGTTTCCATTTTCTTGAAATGTTTCCACCCTGTTTTATCATGGGTATTCCATTGTAAATATTTGTAATGTTGCAGAGCACGACGTGGTTTGAGCTCAGGCTGAAATAAATTGTTCTAGTCCTGTAACTGCAGCCATTAAAGAGACACCTTCTCTCAGGTACTCCTCATGGGAAGTGTACCTAACCCACACATCCCACGTGAAGGTCGTGAGCAGTGACCACCTCATCCTTCTAAAGAAAGATTTTAGAATCTCAGGGTTTCGTTTTATTTTAATTGCACCTTTTGGATTAAATTATCTTACATACTGATGTGAGCAAAGTGTTCCCTAACGAGTGTCCTGTTTGGGTGGGGTTTATTTCTCTTTTCCTGATAGAGACCTGCTACTTTTGTATGTAATTAATGTTCATCAAAGAATGTGCTTAATCCATAACTTGTTAGATGCACCTAGAATTCACCTTGTTGACCAGCCTCACTTCACCCTTTACTTTTTAGTTTTGGAGGACCTTAAGTTTCACTTTTCCTCCTTGAAATTTGGAACATCTCTTTCCCTGCCCTCCTTTCCTTTGGGAAGAGGTGGGGAGCAAGAAGAAGAATTCTGTGCTCTGTTTTCATTTCACCATCCCAGGATGTAACAACAGATTATGCATTTATAGCAGAAAATATACAAGAAAAGTAATGCACTGCATTTTCTTATATGGCTTATATTCACCTGTCAGAAACATGAGTGTACTGAACATACATTTTGCAATCCTTGGAAAAACAATGCTGCATCTTTTAGGAAAGATCCTTTGTCATAATGTTTTGTGACATGAAAACCATGTATTTATAAAAGGGACCAGATCATCCTCATGCTACTAAGTCTCCAGCAGCACATTAGGAAACTCATTTTATTTCACCTGTTCTTCAGTGACTGAACTGTCCCTGTAATTGTAGTTAATGTCTTTTTTGAGATAATTGCAGAGCTTCCTTTGCAGGATCAGAGCTGTGGGGACTTCATATGGGCCAGAAACTCTTGGCCCTTTTGAGAAATCGTGTATATTTATACATACGTCCCTCTCTGGCTATGCACACAAGCATTTGGGTTCTGTATAGGCTGGGAAAGAAAGGTGACTTTTTTTGACCGATTAGATTAAAACTGACCTTTTACTTTGCGATTAAAAACGAGTTTTGGAGGTTCTCAACATTACTTGTTCACCTTAAAGTTTGGACCAGTCCTCCTTTTCTTCTCTGTGTTTTCACATATGTGTGTGTATCTGTTTTTTGATGGAGGGAGGGGCAAAATGCTACCCTGTAAACTGGCACCTGCCAGCCAGTGTAGGTATAACATTCAATAGCCTTGTTCACTCTCCTTTCTGCACTTCTGGGACCTGATGGCTCAATTAGACTACAGGATTCCCTTTGGTAATCACTCAAGAAGGATAGAAGTTTGTTTCCCCATGTGTATTGGCTTTGGTTTGCCAGTCTGAGATTTCTTGGCCAGTGCACCAATTTATGTGGTGGTTTAAGTGCTGGCCAAATGCCAATGCACCTGCAAGAATTATTTACTCATTTTTCTGCTGTGAGATAAGATTTAGGAGGAGAGCAAAGCAGGCTCAAAACTTTAAAGAGTATAAAGAAAACTTTATTAATAGAACTAAAAGAATAATAAGAATCAGAATAAAACCTTCAGAACACTTGTCCTATTCCCACACTCTCTTTTCTTTCCCACTGAGCATAAAGAGACAAAACTTGGGATTTTCAGTCAATTAAGTAAAGAATTAGTTGAAGACAGGTTGTGAAGCCAGTCCTCCTAAAGGAAGTAGTAAATGGGCCTGGGTGTTTGGTGCCAAAAGAAGGCAGAAACCTTCTCTGTGTTATCTCATTTTTATGTTGGGGAAGGACAGCTATGTCCTGGTGCTGATGCTGGGCCCAGGTTTAAAGGGCTGTGTGCCTGACAGCAAATGTTCTCCAGTGGTTGTTGCCAGGATATTCTGGTGTCCTCCAGCTGCTGGAGCTGGTACCTAGCAGGAAGGCAGGAATATCCTCTCTGGTGACTCTGTGCATTGCAGGCAACACTTATTTTATATCTCTGCTTCCAGTCCCGTTCTTCAGGGCAAGTACCAAGCAAGAAGGTTTGATAACCAAAGGAACCAAAATAATTAAGATGTAGTTTTTCAGTAATACTCATAAATCTTACCTTTAGAAAGTATGTGCTTTTGAAAAAGAATGAATTTATCTACAGTCTAGATTTACCAATAAATTTAGATAAAACAGTTTTGGCTGTCTTGCCTAATGGAGTCTCCTTTTCCATAACAAGGCTATTTGTCATACCCTTGACAACCTAACCTTTGTTAACTGCTTGGAAACTATCAGCAGAGAAGTCAGAGCCTTTGTTGTAACCAGGATACCTTCTTGCCAGCTCCTGCTTTATCCATTACTGAAGTGCTAAACAAAAAAAAGAGTAGAGAAGGAATTGTTTAAACTCATTATCAAAATCAAATTGTGTTTAGTAACAAAACCACAAAAAGACTAGAAATTGGAAAATAAGAAGTATCTTATTTCCTTCCTTAAATATTGTGACAAACATTGCCAGAAGGGTAATGTAACTTGCTTTTATAAATAGTGTTTCTACAATATTTTTCATGTTCTTATTTGCATAAGATGGGTCAAATTCAAGGAAACTATTAATATTTTAGAAAGAGGTAGAAGGTCACCTGTTTTGATATTTTTAAAAATCTACACACATTACATTATTTTTTAAAATTCTTTCTTTGCTGCAAATCTCTTTCTGGTAGATTAATTGAAGATCTATTTTATTTCTTTAATTTTAGGACCCTTTAATCCTGCTATGCTGGTGCTTTGGTTATTTTATTCTTTTATCCACTGACTTTTAAAAGCAAGTTAGTAGTGAATCAGAAATCAGCAGATATTTTGATTGCAGTATATTCTCTGGAAAAAAAAAAAAATTTGGCTGCTGTGGGGGGCTAAAGTTCATCCTGTAAACTGGCAGCTGCCAGGCAGTGTGGGTAGAAGATTTAATAGCAATTCCTTTTGCAACTAAACATTGGGAAAGCGATGGACTTCAGAAATTGAACTTCCCCATTTGAAGTGCTCCTTTCTTTTTATATAGCAAGGCAGACTTTACCCATGAAATACCATGTTGAGATTATATACTGCCAGTTAATTTTCAGCTCTGAATTTCATAAAGGGTATTAGATTATTGAAGTATATCAGTTTAATCAGTAGTTTTCTAGGGTACTGAATCAGAAACAAAAATAAATAGAATTTCATTTGGAAAGTCTCCTTTTGTGTTCGTATCAGAGAAAGGTCATCTCTTAATGTTTTTTGACATTGATTATTTCAAAACTCCAGTTTAGTAGGACCACATGACTTTTTTGATTGTAGATGTTTATAACTCAAGTATATTTGAGGGTTGGGGTTGTGTGGGTACTGTTTTCTTAAAGGAAACATAGATTTTTGAGTTGAAGAAATGGCGCAAAAGACAGATCATTGTAATTTTTACATGCTTCTCAGAAAAGTCAAATTCTCTCTGTGCCAGGGGATGAAAGTGAGTTTATTTGGGTTTATTCATCAGGAAAATGCATTTGGATAACAGTCTAGGCTCTTAGTAAAGTAATGGGAACGATTGCATTAATACTTGGGCCGGGTGGTCTCTCAAGGAGCCACTCTGGTAACCTGAACTGTTACCAGACCAGACATACATAAATTATGGGGCAAAGGAGAAGAATTTTAGAGGCAAAATTGTCAAAATAACCTGTCCTATTTCCCCAAGAAGTACAGCAGGAGGTTTTAATCCTCAACCCTTGATGGTAAGTAGTGAGACTGGAGGAAAATGTTGAAGCCAGAAAAGGTAGAAGGGTTTAAACTGCAGTGAGGAACCTGCCTCAGGCCCAGACACCCAACCCATGGTCCATGGGATTTGGGAAACCAATGTCTCTTAAAAGTGAGCACCTGAAATACTCTTTGAAAGTAAAGAGCTTCTAAGTCTGACGAGATGATTTGCTGGAGTTTCATTGTGGTTTAAGTCTGCTTAAATCCACTTCTAGCCATCAGTTTGCTTTTGTTTGTTTTTCCAAATGTTGTGTTTTCTAAACAACACATAGAATAAATGCTGCCTCACAATTTTGCTGTCATGCAAGTAAAGCAGTTAAAATGTATGAAAATTTTCATAGGAAGTTAATTGTTCATCAGGGCATTGATTAGGTATACTTGGAATAACAACTGGGTAGATCTTTGTCAGTTACAGAAGATTAGTACTGGGATGTAATGGCTTCAACTTTAAATTGATACATTAAATCATTAATCTTCTAGGTGTAAGTGAGCCTGACATAATTAAGTTATCTTAATCCCTAGAGATTTTAGCTTTCACTGAATGTCTGAGCACTGAACTAGTTGATATGAAGCAATCACAACTGCTTATAATGTCAACTTTATTCAAAGAGTTTGGGTTTGGTTTTTTTTCCCCTCTCTGACACCTCTTTTCTATGGGACACTTGCACTTGCAGCTGCATCTGCTCATGTTTATTTTTATACAGCTGTTAGAGACATATAGGAGAGTATTAAAATGTGTAACTAAAATATTTCTTTGACCAACAGGAACATGAACAGTGGTTATGCAAGGCTGCTTCAGTCCATTCAGAGGATTATCTCCCAGGAAGGCTTTGATGGCTCTGATCCCCAGGTACTGACTGAAAACCCTCACACTCCTCTTCAATCCTCTAACTACTGTTTTCTTCCTTTTCAAAGGTGGCGCAAGGTCTTGGACAAATTATTAAGGAAAAATTTGTTTCTAAGCACTGCTGAAGTTAACAAGCAAAATAAAATAGCATTGTTCATGTTTTAAAGGTTTTATTTTGGTTTTTTTTTAGTTTTTACCTGTTACAGATATGCAGGACCATGTGAGAAAGAAATGTAAGAGCATTAGTAAAATGCCTTTTCTGTGCAGTTTGCCAATAAATGGATAGCCAAATATAATGTAAATAAGCAAAACACATTTTCACCTACAGTATTTGTTTTTCAAATTACTGCTTTAGCATAACCTGTTCAAGGTTCTTGAGGTTAAACATTTACCCTTAAACTTTCAGATTTTTTTATTGTTGTTTTAACTGCTGTGAATTTTTAAATTAATTCAGTAGTGGTATCTTTATGTGGTGAGCATTGAAAGAAAAGAAAAGAAATAAGAATGCTATTTCAATTTACAGATCAAAACAGCTTCTTATCAGCTTCCAAAAAACCTCTGTACTCTTCATAAAACATAATGTGGGTAATCAAAAGCATTTTATTGTCACAATATAGGCTGAAAGACCTTTTCTAATTTGAGCAGTGCCCTATCAGTTTTTTGTCATATTCAGTAACATGGCAGTCCTTTGGAGCTGATGGACATAATGTAATAAATTGTATAGATCAATATTCTAGCTGTACAACAGAAATGTTACTGCAGCAGAAGTCACTTAGCATAGGCACTGGAGAGCCTGAAATGACTTAAAACAAGACTGTGTACCAGTCCAGTATCTTAGGAGTCAGTTTTGCAGGGGAGATGATGCTGGAAAGGATGTTTTCCTGTCTGCCAGTGTGGTTTAGGAACATTCCCTGCGCCGAGCCCTTGTGCGGAGATGTCGGTGGCTGTGCTCAGCGCTGTCTCCGCCGAGATGTCTGGGAGGGTTTTGCCTTCCCTTCGGTGGCAGTGCCAGTCTGGAGAAGGCCATTGGTCCCTGGCAGGCCCCTCTCCCCACGGTAACCATGGCAACAGGGATGTGTGTCATCCTCCCGAGCAGCACGGGGATGCTCCTCCTGCCTCAGAGCCCTGGGTGACACAAACACCCTGCCAGCCTCCAGCCAGCCAACAGCCTCCTGCCCGAGACATCAGCCTCTCACTGCTGATGTCTCTTTATAGATACACCCATATTAAAGGAAATGAAGGTTTTTCAGAGGCACCATTTGGGTGGTTTTTTGCTTACAAGTAGGGAAAAATTAAACAGCACCGATCGTTATTTTCTCTGCTTTTTGTCAATCGTTTCAAAATGTCTTACTAGTGTCAATGAAACAAAACTAGAACTTTAGCTGAGATGACTGTAACAGTATATGTTTGCCAAGTAATACATGTAAGTTTCCAAGGTGGAGTTTTAAAAGTTAGAAAAGTCATTTTTCAGCCCAGTTTATTGATCTGGAAAGCCGTTAGCACTGTGTAGTTCATTCTGTTTCGAGAGATGTAAGGCATATGATTTCATGGAGTGGTTTCTATCACTTTCTTTTAATATTCTGCTCTTCCCCTTGCATCATCTTTCTTTGTCCCCCTAAATTTTGTATATTTAGAAGCCTTGTATAATACACACTTCTTAAAAATATGTCCAGACTTGAATGTGGCAGTGGCCCAGAACACACCTTGGATCTTTTATTTGCCAAATCTCTGAGCAATTCTCTGCTATTTTGTATCCTCTTCTATTTGCTGAGCCCTCAGAAGTGCTGTTTATGTGGGTAGGTGTGAAGATTGTAGAGTAAGGAGCAGCCTGCATTCTGGACTTGTGTATAGTTGCCATTTATAACCCTAAAAGCTTCATCCCCAAATAATCCTTTACCTGACTGGTAAAACTTTCAGATATTTTTGGCTACTTTCACATCACTATGCCAATGATACTTAGATTTACTCCTTGATTTGAAGCGGGCTGTGAAGAAAACTGAGCAGAATGTGACTCACCTCAGCTGAGAGATGGTTTGACACAATTAGGAAGATTAGTGAAAACTACCATTAGAGGTTTAGCAGGCCTTTCATAAAATGGTCAGGCACCTCTAGGACCTAGTACAGTTATTTAAGATTAATTTTATAGAGCCATCTGCGGGTGACCATCGTAGGTTAATTTCTTTTTACTGTCCTGCTTGGTTTTGTAGACGTTAGAACTGTAATTCCTGTTTTATGAGGGTATAGAAAAGTTTCATCAAAGTTGACCAAAGCAATAACTTATTTGTTCTCACTGGCTGGAATACCTTTGCCAAGGTCTAATTGGAAAATCAGAATTTGAATTACCTGTAAGCCCCAAATACAAGCATCGGGTTTACATCCTTTCTAAAACCTCCCAGTAACTCTTTGCTGCTGATCACTAAGTGGGAATCCTTCATAAATCCTTCATTTCTTTTGTATACTTCAGAGGCTTTCAGGGTAATTGCTGGGTTGTTTGGTTTGGTGGTGGTGGTTTCTTGTTGGCTTGGAGTTGGGTTTCCTGAATTCTTCAGAATCGGAATTTCTGCTGCCAAATCAAACACTGTTACAAAAATTACATGAAATAAGCATCTGTCATCCTCTCTCCAATAAGAGAACAGTTTTTTCCTCTGTATGTTGTTCTTATGGATGTTCCTCATAAAAAATATTTTTCTCATTTAAAAAGCTTCTGTAAGTTTTATGTATGTTTGTGTTGAAATTCTGAAATACCACAACGCTTTCTCTGCCCGGTTAATATCCATGATATCTGGATAAGACAGTTTTCTTAAATGCCTAGATTTTTTCCTGTTGCTTAAGTGCACATCAAGAATTGCCTGAATCTGCTCAAATCAGAAGTAATTAAAGGATATTTTATAGACTAAAATTTCTCTTTTTGCTGTTCTTTTTAAAACTGAACATATGATCCGAGGGGATAACATACAGAGGAGTCAGACTGTGTTGTATTATCCTGTACTGTTTTCTTGATCTTCATACAGCAGGGTAAAAAGTTCACTTTTCAGTAACTAAAGCCTGCAGAGCCCAAGCCTAAAGAATCTGCCAGAGTTGAAACATAGATTGCTTCCCCAGAGACTGGAAGTGAGTTGGCAGATCAGCTCCCTGTGTAAGACACACAAGTGAATAAACGCAGAGCCACGTGGGGCTGACTGTGTCTCACAACTCAGGCTCTGTGTACCCCTTATGGGTAAGGAAGCATTTGGAAGAGCAGCCTCTTGTCTTGTCAAAACCTTTCCTCTGGATTTCCAGAGCAGCCATGCAATGTTTTGAGTTTGATAGTTGCTGTTTATTCCAGCTGCTGGGAATTAATATCTACAGTTTATCAAAACTTTCTGTAGGGAAAAGTGCAAGCTTTTACTTATCAAAACTAGTATTTATGTATACATGTATATATGTGTGTGTGTGTGTATAAATAAAGCTAGTCTTTTAAGTATGAGCCCTGAACTCTAGAAAGGTTTCTTTGATCGCTTTGTGCACAAAGTCTTTCAACAAGGGAGTTTTTTGTCTCTCTCTCAGGTAGTGATAGCAAATATATCTAAAATCCTTTCCAGAGATCACCAGGAGAGGTTACATCAAATAAGCAGAATGAGAGTTGTTGTCATGAGAGATAAAGTTTTACCTTGCATAAATAAATTGCAACTTTGACTTCACAATCTGTCCCTTCAGAAAAGGAGTTTTATTTTAGCTACTGCCTCTAAAGCAGACCAGGAACTCTCATGTCTCTTAAGAGACGATCTGCTGCTGTTCCCCCCAGACTCTGTGTGGCTCCAGCTCCCTTTATTAGTGGGAAGGTGTGGAAAGGAACGTAAATGATTCTTGGAGACTTCTAAGACAGTGACAGGCCCATGTGTTGGTGAGCTAAGGCACTGACCTTGTTCACTCAGAAGGAGCAGAAAAAGTGGAAGTGAAGCAAACAGTCAGGTTATGAAAGTGATGCAGTGGAAAGGTGAAAATAGAGGGAGAAGTTGTGTCTGATTACTCCCTGGCACTCCCAGCACACTGTCCTAGAACTGGGAGAAAATGCTCTTCTACATGTTTTTAAAGACAGTGATGGAGGAGAGAAAGGACATCAAAGGTCCAGTGTTACTGGATTTTATGTTAGAATATACTTTTATTTAGCTGGTTAAAAAAACACAAATCAGTAGTTCTCAGTATTTCCATGTGTCCATTACATTTATACTTGCTTATCCATAATATCTAAGGCGTGAAAAAAATCCCATTCCATTTGTAATTTTGTATAAGATCAACTGAGATTACTATGATTACAGCAAATGCACAATCATTATGGATGTGCATTCTAGAAATTGTATTCCTCCTAGCATTTAAAAAGTAACCATTTTTTTTCTTTTTTTCTCCCCAACAGAAAAAACAAAGGAATGTTTTGCGGATAGGAATTCAGAGCCTGGGTTCTGTATTGTGGGGTGATGATGTTTGTTGCAGTGATACTCCTGAAGATCCTCATAGCCTGACAAAATTTCTGTATGTCCTCCGTGGCCTGCTCAGGAAGTCCTTGTCAGCCTGCATCATCACAGTGCCTGCTCACCTTATGCAGGTAGGAATGTTGCTTTTGCTGGATTTCAGAGTTTAGCAAAAGTTTAAAGCTTATGAAACAAAACAAGAAAACAAATGCAATTCTGGACATTTTTTTAAAGTCTTTTTGTTCCAAGTGTGAACTTAAAACATGGCTATATCTTAGGCTTTGTACTTTTGTGGGAGAGTCATGCTGCAAAATCTAGAAAGACCTAGAGAATATAATTATTTTAGAAACAGTTGTGCCAAATATGTGTCTTATTCCTTTTTTGAAAAACTGTCAAAATTTCAGAAACTGTAAAAAAGCAAATATAATACCTGTAGTAATCTCTTTTTCGATTATTTTTACAACATCTCTATGCACTTCACCAGTGCTTTCCAAATGCTTTTTGGAGTATCAACACAAGGATTTTAGTTCCACTATCTTTATCTAAAATGCTCATTCCGATATCTGATCTTTTTTTTTAAAGCTAAGACTTGAAATGTACAGGTTTGCACTGTGAGTCTAATATCCCTTTGTACTGGAACTAGGAGCAAACCAGTGATGTGGCATCAGTCATCTCCCCAGCTGCAAAATCAGAAGGAATTAATCAGAAACATTTTTCCTGACAGTGTACAGAGACTTAAATATGTCTTCTGAAAAGAAACTTTCTTAACCAAAGAAAAAGATATAGTCTTTTGTTCTGTGAGTGGTACTGTGACTTGCAAAAGCAAAATTATTATTCACAATGGACAGAGAACATATCATTTTAGACATTTGATTTATTTATAGTAAAAAAGTACTGGATAAAACCTTGTTTTATGCAAAATGTTTTCATAGTAGGTGAGTTTATCAATAGATTAAATCCTGGCTTAGGTAGATTCATGACTCACATATATTGCATTTTGTTAAATGTCTTTGAATACCTGCTAATGTTATTTAGATACCAATGCAATTACTCCTTCAAAAATAAAGAAGGGCAATTTTCTAGTTTTACCATTGTAGTCAAAAGTCTGTGAATATTTCTTTTGCAGTACATACCTCCATCTCCTTAGTTATTATTTTTAAATATTAGGTGGCAGTCTGCCTTCAAAAAGAGGGACAGTGAAATTTAGTGCAAGAAATAGAATTTGTGAATGTAAAACTATCCTCCTACTTCTTACACCCTGGAATTGCCTGTCCATAATTGGGACATACAACCCTTTCCTTTGTAGTCTTCTTTATGTATCATGTCAATAAAAAGTATATTTGTATTTAGGGAAGTATAGATGTGTCTGTGAGAAAAAAACTGAAGTTTGTTTCAAACTTACTTGAGAAGTTGATTATTGATCTGTGTTTATAAATCCCAGGGAGTTAGGATTGAAATTATACCTCATTTTTGAAATAACTGAGATTTTCATTTTAATAGTAAGTGCTAGAATATTCTGAATTTTTTAAGAAAGGAATATTATCTACAGAATCTTTGCTTAGCTGTCTGAAACAAACAAAGGTATTAATTTATTTTTTTTTTAATTGTGAGACTTGGTGTACCCTCCTTTAAGCCCCGCACTGTGGAGAGAGCTGTCATTAGGAGCAGCAAAGCTGCTGAGGGTCCCTCCTAGCCCACATTACTGCGTTCCCAGAGCCCTGCTGTGCAGTTGTTGCCCTCTCCAAGCCTGTTCAAGAGCCCCTGGGAGCATGTGTCCAGCCTCCCTGGCACTGCTTAATTGGTGATGCTGTTGAGATGAGAGCGCAGGCGAACATGTGCTCGCGCCGCAGACGGACCTGCCTTATAATAACAGCAGCTGCTCGCATTCTCACTGCACAGCTCCTCTCCATTCTGTTGCTCAGGGCTCTTGCTGCAGTCAAAAAGTGAAGGAAATATCTCTCCTTTCCAGCAGAGTGAGAGAGAGGGATTGTTTCTGGGTTTGGGTTTGTTTGGTTTTTTTTTCTCCAAGTGTATATGTGTTTAATTTGATCAGTCAGTTCTGGCGTAGGCTTTATCTGTTAAATCTTCCAGTCAGTGCACTGAAGGCTTAGAGAATAGAGAATTCTCACTGTTTTTCTGAAGATGTAGTAAATTCCCCATTTTTTTTTCCTTGAGCTACTGTTTCTGTACCTCCCAGTTGGTAGTTTGGCCCCTAACTAAATAAGCTGAGTGGTCTCCCATGTAAATTCTTCATGTGTAATTTCCAAGAAGGACGTGTAAGTTCAGAGTCACATTTAATCAAAGTTTTTTCTGGTTGACATACACAAAAAACTAGTTTTGTCTTTACCTGCTTCGTCATGAAAAAGTGGATTTTTGGTAGTGACATAACTTATCTTTTCTCTGTCAGTCTCCAGTACTAGTTACACCAGTGAAGAAGAAATAAAACAATTGGCAGTAGTGATTTTTGACAGGGACAATGTCTTTTAACCCAGACTAGTTCTGGATTTTATATGTAGTATATGAATAATGCATATATATATATATATATATATATATATATGCATGTATATATATTTTTTTCGATTTTTTTCTTTTATGTATTTTGCCAAATACTTTGCATGTTGTGCTGGGACAGGGAGTTCACAAATTAAATCTGCCTGGTTTCTTTCTTTTTCAAGAAGTTTAATTTTGCCTTTACTTTTCATATATTATCCTTTTTTTTTTTTTTTTTTTTTTTTTTGGCTAGTGAGACGTGAAAATGATCCTCCCTATTTCATATTTTCTGTATTCTGGTTTGTAATTCTTCTCGTGCTGCCTCCTTAATCTGTTTCTAAACAGTCACTTTACCTTATTACAGTCACATAATGCAGTAATGCTATTATTGTTTGTTCACTTTCCCTACATTCTCATGTCTGGTTTGACTCTTCAGTGATTACAGAGCATTAAACAGTGATTTTGTTCATGATGTTTTTCCCTCTGTGGTACACGTGCACCAATGTGGCTCTTTCATTATTCCAGCCATTCATTGTCTTAAATTTAATAACTTGGAATTGCATTTATCCCAACATAATGCTCATTAATCCAGCCCAGTGAGACATTTCATGATGTTCTGTAATGCTATATTTTGGTAAAAGACACAAGATTGCAAAGAAAAGTCTGTTTGTGTGTGGAATTTTTCCAGAATAATTGGAAGAAATCGTAGTCCCACTAAAGCACACAGATTTGGGGGGTTTTATTGATGAAACTTCCAGGGCAAACAGTGCATGAAGAAAAGAGAAAATTCTCTTTTCTCAACCACGAAAATGGGAATACATTTTTCTGGAAGAGGATTTCAAGAAAATGACACAAAAAACTTATCCAATTATGAATTTTATTCTGGTGATGTGTGACAAGTTTTACTTGATTGATATTTTCTACCAATTGAACATACTCTTATCTTACACTGTCTGTCAGGTAATAAATATTGAGCTACTTACAAGTGTGATTAAAATAGTTGATGGAAGGTTATTTTTCAAGTCTTCCTACTGCTTCTTGAAAATGCATTGTGCCTGAGAAATCATATGGTACATTTGAAAAGGGAAAATTACTTCCATTTTTAAAATCTAGCATTGATCAAGGAGGGCAAGTTGAAGAGGCATTTCATTTGTTGTTACAATTTCCAAGTTTAAGGAATATTATAAAAGTAAGTAAGGGTTCTTTTTCTGCATTTTGCTGATCAGTGCATTTAAATACCTAAATTTAGAAAAAGAGTTACTGTGCAATTGTGTGACTGAAAGGACTTTAACGCCAGTGGTCTATAGGAGAAAAGTCCTAAATTAGAATTTAAAATATTTTCCCATTGTATTTTGTTCTTTAATTATGAGAAATCATTGGTAAATGCAAGAACACCTTTCCCTCAAAATGTTTTTAATAATGTTTTTAATTCTATTCCTGTTCTTCCCAATTTTGTATCACTTAAGTAGTAGTAGATTTTTTTTTAGTAGATTATTATATTCAATGGGGAAAGCATGGCACTTGTTAAAGCCATCCTTTATTTGGAACTCAAAGCTGGTATTACTGGTAAGGACTAACAACCATATTAGTCAGCAGGTACCAAGGGAAATTAATTGACTAATGAAAAGTCAGTATGAATAAGTCTTCTTACAGAACCTGTCCTCAGAGTCTGAAGTTCTGTTTAGCAAGGTATTGTCATTATTTCATCCAGTATGTTAAAAAATTAATTTCCTGCAATATTAATGTTGTGATGTTTTGAATTCACCAAAGTGCATGAGTTACTGTACCTTTCAGTGTAGAAAAATTCAGAAACAAACCTTTTCACATCCAAAGCCTTTTGTGTTCACACTCAGTGATTTAGCAGCTAAACTCAAAGTCAGGCTGTGGAGTGCTTTAGAATCCATTGCTAATATAGGATTATAAGGTGTGAACTCCTATAGCTGGTGAATTTCTTCCAGTTTGGAATCTTTATTCCTACGACAAGAACTAGGAGCTATTGCCTGCCTTAGGGCTCTAACTTCTGAGAGTTCACTGGTGTAAAGTGCTGAGTAACCTCCAAAAGTATTTGATGGGGTAGCTGCACAAAGATTTGTATTGAGATCCCAACGTTATGTGGTTTCTGTATCATGATTAAGTAAGCTTTCAAATTTCTCTGCAAGATAGAAACCATGAAGATGAAATGGTGGCAGTATTTTTCTGTACTGGGTTTTTCTTACTTGCTTTTCAGTGTTGCATGTTGCTTTTGGTTGTATGTGAAAACAGCTGTACAAATAAATATCAAGAGTTGTAAGTTTATGATAGGTATTTTGGGTTATCCACATAGTTTTAGGATATGAGTATTTTGGGTTTTAGACATTCATAAAAGCATCTTTAAAATTCTGACTGAGTAGGAAGCTCAGGGAAGTATCCTATTCAAAATTTAATTTGGGAAACAGCATTTTTTTTCCATTTCTCTTATTGCTGATGTATTTGCTAATCAAGCTGTAGAAGGAATAAAAGTATTTTGTGGTTTCATAGATTCAGATTTTGGTTGCCAACAGGCTGTGTTCTAGCACTACCACTTCTGACTTGGTAACAACTACCTATGTGAAAAACAAATACAATATACATCTGAAGCATGTTTTTGTCCACACATATTAGTTATCTGTTAACCAAATTAAGTATGTTATGATAAACACTCACACCATATGTTAAAGTAGAATGCCCAAAACAGCCTTGTCATTTTAATGAATTTTACTTTTTAGAAGGACACTATATACACACATCCTCACCATCTCTCTTTAATTAAAAAAAAAAAAAATCTCTTTCCCAAAAATGCATATGTTAAACTGGAGAAGTGTATGAGTACATACAATGTGTGTATTTTACGTTTTATGTATTTAAACTGAAAATATGCCTATGAAAATCAGGTAAAATTTAGAACCAAATCTTTGAACAACAGCTTTAGACCTAAACAGTTAAATATCCCATCACAGTATGGAGATAGTCATCTGTTCAAGCATATGGAATCTTTTGGCTACTGGACTAAGTAGTTAATATAATGCCCAGTGTCCAGACATGGACACAACTGTTATGGAAGCAGAAGGGAAGAGGCTCATGTATTGAGCCCATTTGGATTAGAAGAGTGACTTTAAATAAGACAGGGCAAAGTAGTTATTGTTTTAAGCAAGTAATTCTTTTAGAAAATGGAAGGCAACATTTTTTTTTTCCATAGCAGGGTGTTTTGGTTTTTTGGTGTTTTTTTTTTTTTTTTTTCCCTGCTTAAGTAGAAGTTCAAGTTCTTGAGAAAAAAAAAAAAAAAAAAAAAAAAAAAAAAAAAAAAAAAAAAAAAAAAAAAAAAGCCCTGTGACTGTAGCATTAAATATGGGGTTTATCTGTTCTATTTTAGAAGCAGAACAAAGAACAATAATTTTGTGTAAAACTATTTTACATTTAAATCCGTGCACATGTATTTTCCCTCTTAAGTTATTTTGACAGAACTGAATATTGAACTTCTCTGCAATGTGCTCTTAGACACATTTTGATGGGAACTTTTGGTGTTGTTTAAAAAACCTGAAATTTCAGAATCCAATTCTACCTCTTTTTGTTTAGACATTCTCTATTAATTAGAATATAATCATAATAAAAAGGAATACTGCATCTTTAATGATGTTTTTGTGCCTGTGTAGTTAAGCTTTAATGCTAAGGAAAAAAAAAAAAAAAAGATAAAAAAAAAAAGATTAAATTAGCCTTGTAACCTCTTTCTCTTCCAGACTGATGATGGAAAATAAAAGCTCTTAGCCACAGAATGTAACACTTAGAATTAATATTTAATTAGACCAGCAAATTGTACACCGTGGCTGAAAGCTTCCAAAGAGTTGTTAGTGCCACAATTGACCTACAAGTTTAATAATAACTCACTTCTAGGAGCAAGTGCCAGTTCAGCATAGTGGAGCCACTGTAAGAAAGTCCTGTGAGATTAAAATCAGCAAACCAAATGGCAGGCGAGGATTCCTGGGATGGAGCCTTCTGGAAAGCTGGGAGCTGGAGTAGCTTTTCAGCCAGGATTCAGATGAGAACAGTGGGCAAAAAAAGCTGATCCCTCCTGTTCTGGGAGCTTCTGGTTGTAGGCCAAAATCTTAGAACAGATTTTTTCTAAATGTTCTTCCTGCAGCTATTAATTTATATCACAAATCAAGTAATGAATGACTTATCATCATCTTTTTAATTAAGTTTTAATACAAACATTGTCACTGAATTCATTGGCCATGAATTTTCCTCATGGAAGGAGGATACATTTTTGGTATGATGTGTCAGTTAGTATGTTTGTATTGCAGAATGTTTAATTTTATAGTATCTTACTGCTACATCTTACTGTTAGAGTAAGATATGGCAAGCATTTTGTCGTAATATTATGAAATGTGTAAATTAAATATGAAATGATACATTGTACAATACAATATTTTGAAGGTTAAATGGCTTAATCTTGCTTTTCATTGTACGAAGAATTGAAATATAAAGCCAGTAGCTCTCCATTAGACGTCCATCTGAGCCTTAATTCTGTGGCAAATTATTCTAGTGAAATAGGGCACCATAAGTTCAAAAATGTGCAAACACACAGCAACAGACTGAGGAAGGAGCATTTTGCATTATTTATTGGCTAGATCCTAAATAATTAAAGAAATGCCTACTCATTAGTTAAAAATTAAAGCAGGGGAGGACCTTGCCAGCAGAGGGAGCAGTCATGTCTTTCCTTAGGTTCCCATTCTTTCCAGCCTACCCATCATTTCCACCCTACCTCTTCTTATTGCCCAGCCAGTTTCCCATCTGGACCCAGCTTTGCCAGCCTGCTCCTGATGACAGCCTATCATTTTATACTGGATAAGGGATTAGTTTTTTAAATGATTTTATATTTCAGAATCTTGCCCCTTGGTTATCAACATCAGTTAGGTGTTCCTTTTGATACTTGTGTGCTCTCAATTGAAATAATAGTGCAGCTTCTTTTTGCTTGCCTGGGAATAAAATGAGATTCACTGTTTGAAGAATTAAAGTTGCAGTGAGTGTTAGCCTTTCTAAATTGGTAAGCAAACTGCAATGACATTTTTTTCAGGAAAAATGGCAACAAAAGGAACTCCTGAATCTTTTTC
Source organism: Sylvia atricapilla (assembly GCF_009819655.1). Classification (NCBI taxonomy): domain Eukaryota; kingdom Metazoa; phylum Chordata; class Aves; order Passeriformes; family Sylviidae; genus Sylvia; species Sylvia atricapilla. The sequence goes on along the minus strand of NC_089145.1, from coordinate 4,273,677 downwards.
TTATAATGAATGATTCCCAGTTGTGTCATAGCATTTTAGTTATGCCAGTTGGTTTCAAATGTGTAATTTTGGCAGTTTTGTTGTGGCTCTTTTGTAATATGCACCACTCTTCAGTCTGCTTTTGCATCTCTGTTTTATGCTACACTATGACCAACTTGTAACATGGCATATTTTCTGAGTTCAGTTTTCTAGAGGAACCTGCTCAGATGATCAGTTCATTTTTGTAATGATTAAAGACAATTAATAACCTATAGATTTCTACCTGTATGCTTTTTTAACAGTGAGACAGTCTCATTAGTGAGAACCAGATAATGTTCAGGGGAGGTGCTGGGCTCATCTTAGCCCAGATCTTACTGATTTCTTCCCAGACACTCACTCTTCCCTGGAGAAGAGCTCAATCAGGTTTATTTCATCTCAGTGCAGCAGGACTGGTGCAAGAGCCCCATGCCCCAGAACCATTCACAGTCACCTGCAGCCTGTGCTTTCAGACCCTGGATGCTCAGGAAAGAGAAGAGAAAAGCACTGGACAGGATTCAGCTCAAGAAGTGTCACCCTTTAACACACTGTATATCTGTCACCTCTTTCAGCCAGATAATAACAGGATTTTCAGCACCCAGCTTTCTGGGCTTCCACTCCCACACCATCTTCATGACACCAAGTATTTTGCTGATATCTCAAAACTATGGATGCAGCCTCCTAAACCAAGCCTCAAATAGAGGGGGGCAGACAGAGCTACAATGAAAGGCCGAGTTGGGATCCCAGCTCACTGTTGACTGGCTTTTGGCTTTGGACAGCTCACATGGCACCTTTGTGCTTGTTACTGACTTGTAAATGAGGAATGCAGCACTTGCCTGTCTTTTGTGAAGCACTTGGAGATCAACAGATGGAACCTTTGATTTAAACTACTGGACTTGGTTCATTTTTTTTTTTTAGGCTGCAGCAGCAACTGTTATTGACTTGCTTGATTTATCTCTGTTTAGTGATTTCTCATTTCGCTGTTGGCCTTCAAGGGCAAAGTAGACATACTTCTTATTTTGTAAGGTGCCAAGGTTTGCTGGCCTTAGAATCTTTCATAGCTCAAGTAATACACAAGCTCATCTTCAGTGAAAATCCAAAGATTTTTTTTTTTTGTATGTGTGATATTTAATTTTTTATTTCCTGACTGGTTATTCTTCCTGAAAATTTATCAAAATTAATTGTATACAGTGCCATCCACCTTCATCTGACTTTTTATGATAATCTGCAAAAACACTGCAGAGTTCCCACAGCAGAGACAACTATCAAGACAAATGGTATTAAAAGCAACCTTAAGAGAGCAACCAAAATCTGGAATTAATAAGTTGTGTAGCATATTGACCAACAGATGCTTTGTTACTCTCTTCCCGTTTTTATGAGTGTGTTGCATCTAATTGCCTGTTCTTGTCATCATTACATGTCCTTTCTTCGCTTCTGCAACTTGTATAAAATTTTTCCAAGGTATTATTTACTGCTTCAAATTAGCCAATGTAATTAGCTAATGTTATTGTGCCGATAAACAAGTCAAACAAAATCAGTGCTTCTCTGGTTTCAGCCATACAGAAGGATATGTTACCTAAGTTCTACTACAGTCAGCAAGGTTCTTCAAAGGTAAAAGAAGATGCCTAATCAGCCAGAATCCCCAAGTGTGGCTTTCTCATCGCTGAAGGCGTTGTCGTTTGTAGCAAATCCTCCAAGTTTCTGTCTTGAGTATCTATCTTCCAGCAAAGACACTGCGCTTGTGTTCAGTTTTCTTGTGAGATTGGTACAGATTTTTGCACACCAAAAGTTTTGAATGGTCGTCTTATATTGCAGTGGCCTGAGCGTGCTTTCATTTTAGAGCCAAAATGCAACATTCAGTTAGTAGCTTTGCTGTGTGCAAATTCTATAAACAGTGCTAATCAATCTGCAATTAAGAGACATATAGAATTTTATAGTTTACAGTCTTTATTAATTATCGAATAGCACTTCTTGGCAGGGCAGTTGTTAATCATTTGTTTGAGGATTTGTGAGTAATCAAGAAATGCACAAACTGGATCTCCCTATAAAACTAGTGCAAGGGGCTATTACCTAACTTCTTTTGCCAAAAGAAGATGTATGGATAATTCTGCAGTTTTTTGAGCAATAATTATTGACAAATGGTCATACATATTTAAGCCACGTTTCTTAATAATTTATATTTCCAATGTAAAATCCTTTGGAGATTAAATAGTAATGACAATATTTGCGTATTGTGAAGTCATTGCCACATCATTGTCTGATAATCTCTCAAAAAATGTCAAGGATTATTTCATTTATTGAATATCCAACCACTGTTTCATTTTAGTCCGGTGTGGACTAAAATTACTCCATTATGGTGCTAATCTTACTTCAACTTTATGGCAGAATGTAGCGGAATTTTTTAAAAAAACACAACCAGTTTTTGAGCTTTTCTTGAAAATTCACACACCAAAATTGGCTTTAAGTTCATAATATTCATATTATTTTGCATGAACTTTCTTGGTGATTATTATTGAGACCTTCTTTCAAATGAAGTGTCAGGATTTCTGGAGTCACCTGTTGGTAACAACAGAGATTGTTGCCTCCAATTACGATTTTACCTGGACTTGGGAAGAGTGTCTGAATTCCTCTTTGAATACTTCGCTGTCACACAAAATACTTAAATTGGGTTTTGTCTCAATACAAACGATATTTTTAAGTAGTGTTTTAGGTGATGAAATTGAAGTAGAATTCAATGTATTCACTCTTAGTTAAATGTTTTAAAATAAAAGCAGTGATGAGGTTATATTGCCAGAATGTAAAGATACAGAAGTAGCCCTCTACCAAAATATAGGCTTAATGTCTCTTTGAAAGGACATGTGGTCTTAAAATACCTTATTTTCAATGCAGTATGTAATTCCATATTAAAATTATGTTAATGTACTGATCAGAATAAAAATACAAATATATGCAAAAAAGCTTATATAATTCAAGTATTTATTTGGATGATAATTGTATCTCATTGTAGATCTTTAACATGAGTGTCTTATTTTCCTTTAAAATTTTGAGATTTTTAGATGTGCTATGTAGAAAAGTTGAGGCTGTTCTAAGAAAAATTTCCATTCTCTGATTTCTTTACTGAGAAAGACTGAGAATTTAAACGTTTTCATTACGTAAATCTTGTGAGGTTTTTAATTTTTATTTTTATTTTAGAAACTGACAAAATACAAGGACGAATTTTGGGTGTTAGAAAAATTTTGACAGGAAATCAGAGGAGAACTAGGAATTAGAGCAGAGTAGAAAAGACAGATTCTTTTCCTAATACAGAATCCAGATGAACCAAGATTGATTTGATTAATAGTAGTAATGATAAAATTGTGGTACATTAAGGACTCAATCCAGTAGAAATACACAATAATTATTTCAGTGTGCAAGTTTGAGCATACAGGCTGTGCATGAATTTGTGTTGGTAGAGTACCATGCTTTCTACTCAGACACAGAACATGATACATTTTAAACCGCTTTTGTTGTGTATAAATATTTTTAAACATGCACAAATAATTCTCAAAGGTATGTACCTCCTAAAAATAAATTAGTAAGACAAAGCAATCTTTTTCCATAATTGCCCTTCCCCAAAGCTGCTTAAACACGTGTGCAGTTCCCATTTCCACAGCCAGCTTGCTACATGGATTTTTCTTGACATGTTTTGAAAGTACACTTTGGTTGTACCCAAATATTGCAAGTTTGCACTTAAAAGAAAATGTCTGTCTGAAACAATAGCACGAAGTAAGATATAGAATGGATGCCCAGCCCAGCCTGCACAACAGGATTGCTACCATGTTGTTAGAATAATTATATTTTGGCTGAACTAACTAATTTAGATAAAACTGCTGTACATCTAGCAAGACTGAAAACTTTCCAAGACTGGATTGGGTTTTGGGGTTTGGTTTTTTGGTGGGGTTTTCTTTTTTTTCATCTTTAGTATAATTTAAAACAATACCTCTTCTAGCTGCCAACAAACTCTTTCCCTGAATCTCACCATTCCTGGCTTCCCTCCTAACCATGTCCTGGCTCACCTCCAGAGCTGCCAAGTTTATGCCAGAAGCAGGAGGTATATTTGTATGGGGCTGGAGGAAGATCTGGAGCTCTGTTAAATTTTCAAGCCCAGATGGGGCAACATGATTTGTGTGTTTATGTCAGTGTGCCATACATCACAACTATCTGTGTGCTGACGTCAGCTTTGATTGGACATTAATGTGCTGAACACTGCAAACTAGAAAGTACATGATAGATACAGATCTATGGCAACAATGCCACATAAGCAAATGTCTGTTTGGTGTGGAGATCCACTGTGCAAAATATTTCCCGAGATACACTGCATTAAGCCAGGGGAATATTCTGACACACTTTAAAAACTAAAGCAAAATCATCACAGGCAAAGAGAGCACTATTTAAGAAAGCAAACCCTCTCAGAGGAAGAGCTCAGACCAACATATTAACTCATGTAGCATCAGGCAAATATTGAGGTGCTGTCCCTCACTTGAACCTTTCCAGAATTAAAACCAAATAGGAGGGTGCCATTCTTATGATTTGCAGGACTGTCAATGCTGAGGATCTGTAGCTGATGGTTGAGCACCTTTCTTTCCACAGTTTTTGTAACCCATTGTTATCAAAACTGGCAAGCAAAACCATCAATGGACAGCAAATTTTTTTTTCAAAGTGTAGGCTATTTCTTCCTTGTCAGGAGTTTAGCTTTGTTTCCAGGAATCATCAGTGTTTATTTATTTATTTATGTAAAAGTTTTGTATTTCTTACTTACACAAATAGCATCCAGCAGCCTCCTGAAGAACTGACAAAAGATGGTAATTTCTGGTCTGTGGGTTTATAGAGGTCACTGACTAGTTTAGATTTAGATTTATACCATTTTTATGTGATTGCCCCTTTAGAATAATGTGACCAAAAGATTCCATTAAAATACTGTATTTTGTCTCTCTCTTCCTAGAAGAGGAATATATTTACAAGTCAGCTTTACTATTTCAGGGGCAGATACAATAGCAAAGTCTGGGGATTGGTGTGTGGGCAGTGTTCTTTTACCTCCCATTACTTCTGTCATTCCTCAGAAAGGAAATTCTGTGGGATGACACTGCTTTATCATTTCCCATCGGCAGACTTTGTGGGTAAAATGGAAGTTCCCTGATTCCACAGGGATGGATGGTCTTGGCCTGTGCACAAGTAGCAGCTTTGTAAAGAGACCCCTGCCCAGGATTTGATGCCATCTGGCCCAGAAGGTGGGGAAGGGAGGGGGTGCAAAGGTGCCATGGGATCTGTGGGTTTAGGCCTGGTAACCTGGGCAGATTGGGCTCTTCCAGACAGGCCACAACTTCACGTAGGGCTCAGGAAGCAGAATTCAGTTTATTTATTGATAGGAGCAGGAAATTTCCGCCTTTCGTGTCTGCTTTGTAAGCTTCTCTGTGGCTAAAAAATAATGGCTGTGGAAATGTGGCTTCATGAAAACAGTTGGGATGTTGATCATTACTTTAATAAACCTGAATGTCAGCACAGTGCATGGACTATTCTAACATGTCTGGTGATGTTTTAGTCTCTCTGCTCCTAATTGATAACTTGCTATTATGAAATAGTTTACCAGTATTTAAACTGACCTTTCAGGGTAAGCATCGGCCATACAGTTAATGAAAGAAGTCCAAAATGTACAAAATATTTTAAAATTAATAGAAAATACAAAACTATGACCTGGAGCTGCAGAACTAATTCCTTACAATTGTTATGGGTATTTTGAGGTGATTAGTCTTGATACCCCTGCATGTCTTGATGAATTTAGCACCTACAGCCACCAAGAACAGGAGTATTATATCAACTGTCCAAGTGCCTTTAAGATAACTATTTCTTATCTTAAAATAAATATTTTTCTTTTTACCACAGATGCATTCCTTTTTTTTTTCCCCTCATTAAATGTTGACATCATCAAAGCATTTAAGAGCATTTTTTCTGACTTACCCCTGAAGATCTCTGTTGTGACCTTTGAATGTCTCTTTCTGCTAAATAAAATTAAGTAAAGAAAACCATGTGGAAAACAGCTTATTTAAGGCATATGACAGTACATTGTAGCACAAGACATGGGGCAGCACTTAAAAATCCCAAACATATTGAGAAATGGTAATGCTGCGTGAAGCTTTGGAGTTTTGCAGGGAGAAAGTTTTCGAGGGAAAAATGCTAAGAAATTACTTGAGTTTTCCATGTGTGACTGATAGACAAAATGAATAATTGTGTGGGTTCTACTTGCTCAAAATATTAGAGATGATATGCTTAAGTGTGTTCAAAACCAAGGTTTTCAGAACTCAAGCAAAAACTGGGCATCAGACTCATAGTAGAAATCAATCAGAGAGAAGCTTAACACATGGCTTGTAAATATCCCTGATGTGAGCACATGCTTGTTATGAGGATTTAGGGAAATGTTAATGTAGTGCTAAGTTAGCCCTTTAATGGTTTGTCCTCGTCAAATGTATGTTTTCTTTAGGCAGGTATTTTAAGCTGTTGGGGTTTTTTTAAGGAAAAAAAGCCCACTAACATAATTTCTAAGTATTGATGACCTATTTTTCCACCACTGTTTGTCATGGAGAAGACCAAGGCTTACTCTATGCACATTAATTACCTTTTTCATCACATAGGATGTGTATTTTGTTTCCATGTCTTACAGAATAAAGCAATTATGGAACGTGTAACAAACTTGTCAGATACGGTAGTTGGTCTTGAATCATTTATTGGCTCTGAGAGAGAAACCAATCCATTGTACAAGGATTACCACGGTAAGTTCCATCTTTAGCAATGCAAAAAGTCTGCCCTGAGTGTTTCTAGGGCACTTAGCAGCTCACCCTCCAACTGGAGTATCTGCTCTGAAGCAGCGTTAGATTTCATTTTGGAATATACCTCTTAAATGTTTCCCCTTGCCTAACCAGTCTTGACTTAGGGAAATTTTCAGCAGAGTGCATTAAGGCTGCAAAGGAAACATGGCAACTCCTTGCATGTTGTCAAGCCACATTACTGAGGCATGGCTCAATCAGATGTACATCTCAACAGGCAGGCTTTGGGGAATTCACATGCAGGGGAGGCTTGGCAATCATCTGACCAGCGAGCTGAACTTGTCATGAAATCAATACTTTTTGATCTGCCAAGTTTTAAATTGAGAACACGGGAAAACATATATTATAGGAAGGTGAATTAAACTGCTAAATTATGTGCTCGGTAAACTGTGCCTAAAAAATAGTATTCTGGGTTTTTCAGCTGTAGGTTACAGCGCTTGCACATTTAAGGAAATGAGTGTGGCTATAGGTGGCATGTAAAATATGAAACTGATTTTGTAGCCTCTCAAGTGTTTCATCTTCAAAATGAGTAACGGTGCTTAATCTTGCATTTTGATTCCGAAAGATTTTTGTTAGCTGTTGTAGCAGAACTATTTTAAATGTCAAAAATTATATTAAAAGTTACGCACAGCCAAAGCAGTGAATAACAGTTTTAGTTAATCCAGAGCAGTGCTCAGACTGTGCATAAATTACAGCTCTTATTATTGTGATACTACTGTAGTTCCATGGAAACCTTGAGCTGAAAGTAAACTGCTTATCTGAAACCTGCTGTAAACATATGACAGTGGCAGTGTTTTCCCTAGCAGAATGTATGGAGTATGTAGGAAAAAAAGCGAAGATGGTGTTGAGACACCACTGTGTGTATGCAAGCTGTAATTAATAAATCGGAGAAAAATCTTTCCAACGGTGAAAGTAGTGCACGTTTCATTATCTGAAAAAAAAAAAGGTGAATGAAAAAGAAACCATGAACAAAAGCTGGGATAATTTGCCTAATTATTTTTCCAACTGTATAATCGTGATATGGCCTTTGTTTATGCTAACATAATTCTGTCAATTTAATACTCCTTTTCTCAGTACTGAAGAGATCCTTTAAGACAATGTGTGTTTTAGCAGTTATTTCCTGATTTCCTAGAAAAATGTATGCTAAGTCATTTCTGGTACCATTTAATAAAAATTATGTGTCAATATAAATAGCTTTTGAGATTTGCACAACCTTAATTTGGTAGTCTGAAAAGAGATTTCTAATGGTTTTGACTTTGTGGATTCTTTTTGCCTAAGAATGTATTTTAAGGTATTTATTTACTGCAGATTATGAAAGATTTTGACATTACTCAGGAGAAGTTTGATTACGTTTTTGCATTATTTAATGAATCCTCCTTAATAGTTTTATTAAGCTACCTGCAAATTTAAATGTTTGAAAAGCCACAAAATAACCAAAGAATTATATAGATGGCCCCTAAATAAAAATTTCTAGGATACTGCATATAGGCAGCCCTGTGCTATACCTGCTGTTCCTATATGTAATAATTAGATTTTGTACTCAAAAGCGTAACAAATAATTCTTCTAATTCACTGGACGGGAGGCAGGGATTAAACTGTAAGGTTTAAAACTGGAATAACACTTCTCTAATATTATTGAGAATTTCTTGTAATTAGTGCCCATAAAAATTATGGGCTTTGTAAAGTATTTCAATTTTAGGAAACTTCCTTTAAAACAATTAAATAAATGCCTGGAAAAATGCTAGCCTTATTTTAAATAAGAGGTTTGGTGTTTGAGGATTTTCTCACAGCTGCCGTTTTGAAGTCAGATACCTTTTCTAAATGTTCAGAATTTCCATTTAGATGCTGGCTTTATGAATAGCAAATATAGGCCAGTAACTGAGAAGCCCTGTAGAATTTTCCTGGTTTTCAGATGTAGAAAATCACCCTTAGGTTGTTCAGAGACTATATTAGGCTGCACAAAAACCATCCAGCGTCCTTGTCAGAAAAAATCAGCTTGAGTTGCAGCTGACAGAATGCAGAGCTTGCAGTGCACCTAGTACTGTTAAAAACATCTGAACAGCTATAGAAGCCCTCCTGCAGGAGGGAAACGTATTTCTTCTGGGGTGGCACAGGGGTTAAAATTTATTAAAAAGCCGGATCTAAATCGGGGTTTCCCAGGAACTTTTTTTCCAGTCGTTTTCAGGGCACAAAACGAAGGAGTTCTCATTAGAGCTTCAGTGGTTATCAGTAACCCATAAGCCTTGTTTTGCTGGCTGCTTACTGGTGCATTTAATAAAATAAAGATCACTCAGTGGTGCCGTGGGCAGCATGCAAGGTGATAGCCATATTTGCTTACTGTAAATACAAGAGAAAATCACACACAAACCGGCTGTAGTTTTGACAAGTATTAAGATCTCTCTTTACATCTGTACTTCTGTACCAAAGTGCAATTAGTTTTCCTCGCACAAGGATTTCTGTTTATCTTATTCTGCTTGATTACTTGAGCATAATCGCACCGTTTGCTTCATTGCTCCTGGTAGTAAGCTCCAGTTTAAAAAGGGGAGGATGAGTGTGTGTAAATATACAGAATTCTGCTGTAAGACTCTAATTTATGCATCTGGATGACAGCGTTTTCTTAATTTTTTTTTTCCCCCCTCCTTTACTCTTTCTTTCCACAAGGTTTGGTTCATGTACATCAGATTCCTCGGCTTAATAGCTTGATCTGTGATGTGTCAGACACGAAGGACCTTGCTTTTAGATTAAAAAGGAAGCAGTTCACCATCGAGGTAAGAGAAACGTCGTTTCACTATTTAGAACCCAAAAGGTGGAGCTAATCCCATCTCTTATGTTTCGTTTTGTGAAATGCATATAAAGTATGCATCAGATGATGTAAATTCATTTCGTTCTGGTTTTGCTGTTCAGAAGGGTTTTATAAAATACAGTGATGTGCCTTCTAATTAAAAATGTCTCGTTTGCTGCACTAGATCGGTCTGTTATAAATACTTTATTTTGGTTTAAAATGTACATGGAAAGTAGGCCACAACCTTCAATAACAAAGCGTGACATGTTTCTAAGGATGTCAGGAGCATATTTAATTAAATGTTAATGACTTGCTCTTACTTGTGTTAGTGGGTGGGAAAGTAGCTACATGTTATTACCCCTGTAGAGGGAATTTTATGTATAATGTTGCCTAAAATTGTGTGTGGTATGGGGGATAAGTGTCCTTATCAGTATTCAGAAACCATTTTCTTTGCATTACTGAAATCACCTTTCGCTCTTTTATGTCATTTTAAACACAGTATCATTTACACTAATGTCCTTAAGTAAATTTCCTACTAAATTTAAACTTTTTTCTGTGACCTTTATGCAGACAGTCCCGATAGAAGGCAGTAATACAAAAGATGTATTTCATTTTAATCTTGCTAAAGAGCAAATGAACATAGCACTATTAAGCAATTAGAGCTGATGTATTTATTAACCAAGTAATGCTTAGAGATGGAAGATGGCTTTCAGGGTGATGCAATAGTCATCGGTACAGTCTGAGCAATTTTTTTTTTTTTTAACAAAGACATAAAACAGCCAAGCATCCCTGACAAACCATTTTGTTTAATCTCTTTTCAAATGAAAAGCTCTTAAGCAGGCCACTTGTCTTAACTGCTTGAAACCATAAAAAGAGAGAATTGCCACCAATAAATTAGCATATTTTTTACTCCATCACCAAATGCTGGTCAATGTGGCTTGGCACTGCTTTGGTGTTTGGGACTTCACCCTTAAGTGACCACTTTGGCCCTTATTTGACCCTCTGCCCTTTTTAGCTGGCCACTTGATAAGGTAACTTAAGGGTTCTCTCTCTTCACTGCTCCCTCCCCTTCACAATTGCAAGTAGCCCTAACCTATAAATCATTGAAAGGGCCCTATCAAGTGACAAATTAAGATGCCCTCCTCCTAATTAATGGTCATCAATGTCTTTAATTATCTAATCCTATTGAGAGTAGTTAATAGTTAATCAGGCAGCCAGTTCTTCATGCAGGTCATCTCTGCGTGAGTGCTAGAAGTTTCTCAACTAGAGGTATCCTCTTCAGAAGCCACTTAAAGGCAAATACATGAAGGAGGGCTTTTTTTTCCCCCCCAAGACAATTCCTTTATAACGTTTGTCACTTTCCAGAGAATGCAGTTAGTGAAACCAGGCACTGTGAGGTATTAAAGCATTTGAACAACCGCTTTTGAACGGTACAGTAGGAACAAACCCCTTGATAGTCTGTGTTTGGTTTTAAAATACAAATGTTCTCTCTGTTTTCAGAGGTGTAGAGAACTGTGCACCCTCATTTCACAGCATGGTAAATTCTCATTTATTATAGCTATGAATCAGAATATTTGGGGGGTTTCTCATCGCTGAGTCCTGCCTCAGAATACAATCTTTTCTTTCTGATAAATTTGAGATTCTAATCTGTAATGTAATTTGGAAGGAAAGAAAACCCTTAGCAGGAGGCTCTGTAAAAAGAATTGAATTAGCCATGGGATGCTGGAAACAAGAGTGAAGTGCAACTCTTGGAACAACCTGTTGCCCTAGACATGCGTAGATGACCCACTTGTATAATTTCTGCCTTTGCTGCTCAACTGCAGCCCCTTTTGGATAACTACAGGTTTTGTTAGAGATCTGTGCTTTCTGTAGGCTGAACTGACACAAACTATCCCTCTTTGAACATGCTGGTTCACTGTCCTACTGTGATCTTCCTGTACACGTTTCGCTAATCTATTAATCTATAATACACGTGTTTGTCTTCCTCATACTGTTAGGGAAGGCTGACTGGAGCAATAAAGGCAGTAAGAAAATGGGAGCAAGGGAGAACTGAATTCAGAAAGGATGGGAACAAGGTCTCCTCAAATGGGTTTCTGCAGTTAGAATGTGATGTGTCAGCAGTCAGTCAGCGCTGGTTCTGGGGGGAGAAGCAAAAAGCAGCACAGCAGTGTGCATTGCAAGCAGCAGTATGCTTTACAGTTCACAGAGTGCAACTGAGTTTAGGACTTCTTCAGTGTGGTGTTTAAATATGAAGTAAAAATGAATATTGAGTACCTTATGGTTTTTGGAAAGATTCTGCATACTTAAATAGACAGTTTAGGATAAAAATGCTGACCTCTACTTAAAATGCCACTTTAAAATCAAATTACTTAAGAAAAGTTAGAAACGTGGAACCTGTGAATTATGGTGAAGTTTCTTCAAAAAGGGTTTTCATCACTAGACCATTCTTTTTTTACAGTTTGAAGTCAGAGCATGGGACATGGATTTTCTCATCTCTGGATTTCTCACCAGTTAAATAACTCCTTATAGTTTGGCCCTCATAGGTGAAAAACGTTGAATGTCAAATCTATTTTATTAGATTGAAGTTTTGTGGGAGAAACTCCGCCTCTTTTATAGCCTTCAGGATCTTTTAACTGTTTCAGTTTTCCTTGTGTCTTCTTCATCAAAATAAGATTGACTGAAATGTTTTCTAAAGAGATTTTTTTTTTTTTTAATTCAGGATGATGAAAATGGTTTTTTAATGAATATTTATGAGTGCTCATTTTCCATTTATAAATTATGAGGAGGAACCTTTCCAGGAAAACTTCCATGTTTATCTAAAAGGTGCAGTAGCTATTTCAAGCTTTCCCAAATCTTCACACGTTAGTTACTAGCAATATACTCTTATATGCAGTATTATCAGAGATCTATCTTATGTGCATGCCACTTTAAAGGACACAATTTTGAAGTTAGCCTGTCTAATCCTATTTCTTCCCACTTTGGAATCTTAATTAGAAGGAGATAAAAACCATCATTTGACTAAATTATTGTCTTGAATCTGTAGCAAAAGGTATAATCCGCAATTGGGCCAATTAGTGTACCCCATAGTTAGCTATGCTGAGGCAGGAAACTTGATTAGATCTGACACCAGCCTAGTTCCCACTGTTGTTTTGCCAGGTATGATGGTCAGACTTCAAAGGGCTTGAGGCATCAGCAGGGCAAGGTTTGGAGGCCAGCTTAGGTCCGGTCGTTAATCTCTCTGCTAAAACCACAGCAGCCCTCGCACAAAACAAGCTTACACGACACAATCATGCGGTATTAAAGTTTGGGTTGAGTCATGCCAATTTGCCTTTGATTTTCTGATGATTGACTAAAAGATGGCTACATGACCAGACACATACTGAATGTTTACTGATTAGGTAAGTTCCCCAAATATTTGAAATATTTTTTGATTTCTCAGTTAAATGATATGACAACCCGTTCGTCTTAATGCGACTGTTCAGCAGAGTTGTTCTTGAAGTGCTTTTTTGCTTTCTTTGTAGCTCTGAATGTAACTTTTATCAACATTTGAGAAATTCTGTAGGACTATTATGTTCATAGTTTTATTTGACTGAACTTTATCTTTGATGTTCCAAAGCCCCCTGTGTCAAGACTTAAGGAATCTGTGCTTAAATTGGAGTTTTTTGCTGCTCCAAATTTCTGTGGAAACATAGTTTATTTTTTTTATTTAGGTAGATTTATAATTACTCGCCAAAAGGACATTTCCCCTTAATTATTTTCCACCTCACCATCGAGTAAAGCACTGTTCCATGGCTGTGATTACATAAGTGTTCCTTTCTTTTGCAGTCTGATTTGTTCAAATATTGCAGTAACAGTGACATGTTTCCATTCTGAGAAAAGCCTAAGGCTGCTTTAGTATTATTCCAAATGATTGAAATTGCCATCTTGCTGACTTTCCCTTGGGCAGCTTAGGGCCTGTTTACTTTTGTATTTGTTTCACATGTTCCCTCTGAGTTTGGCTGGCAGGACATCATTACCTGGTTTGACAAGACAGTTGGAGAAGATTCGTGTTTGATTAACTCCCTTTGTTATTGTCTGGACAACACAGACCCCTGAAATTATCTGTTTAAAGTTAAAGCTCCTGATAAATTCAGATAAATGCTTGCAAATAGGAAAGTTTGTGAGGGTGGGGTTTTTTTTTTAATTCCCTAGTTTTGCTTCATTTTTAAGTGTTGAAGTAAAAGTCAATCATCAGAAGTATAGAGATGAAGCTTTTTCCTACAAGTTTTTATATTATAGTTTGACTAATAAATAGTTGCTGTGCAAATACATTTTTTTTATCAAAACACAAGTCACAGCAGCCAATATTTTCTTTTAAATGGCTACAAGACCTGTGCAGCCCACAATAAAAATCTTTAGAAGCCAGCTCACTTTGAAGCCAAGTGTCATATACGATTTAGAGAATTACCACACAGCAAAAACCAAGTTTCCAGAGCTTAATGTACAAGTTCAGAAGTTTCTGTTCTGGAAGGTGTTTCTAGCAAGAGGAGAAGAAATTAGAGGAGTCCTGTGGCAGGGGAGTAGCTGGTTTCTCAGTGCAGGGAAGATGCAACATGGTACAGTGGAGCACACTGCACTGCATTTTCCCCATGGTAATTACCAGAGTAAAAGGTTATGCCTTTGGAAGGAAATAACCACGAGCAGCTGAGTCTATACAGAACTAAAAATAAGCATGTGATTCCAAAGGCATTGAAATAATATCCTGTATTCATCTAGCAGTAAAAAGCTGTGAGAAAATGAATGATTGGCAAAATAGGAAATGATTGCAACTCCAGGCATTCATGTCTGTTATGTGTCCAACACTGGTATTTGGAAGATGACTTAAAACTCTTTAAGGTGGTGATTTTGGCCATTTAAAACAGGAAATATGGCTTAGGTAGCCTCCCTCTGAAATCTCTGTATTTCTGCCTTTCTTCAGTCTTCCTTTCAGTGTCTGTCTTTTCATTGCTTATCTTAGACAGATGACACTGTGGTGAAATTCTTACTTGCAAAAGAGAAGTGCAAGTGGCCACTGTCAGAGATTATTTACCAAGACAGGTGGGTAAGACCAAGTGAGACCTGATGTCTGCAGTGCTTCAGTGTGGTATCCACATAGCACAGGTTGGGTCCTAAGGGGCTCAGAGCTGGCAGCAATCACTGACTGCCAGAACTGTGCTCCTGCAAACATTCCCTAAGTAGTTATTCATCAGGAGCAGGTATAGCAACAGTGGCTTTGGCTATTTCTTCTGGAGGAACAAGTCAACCCTGTCACCAGCATGTATGGGATCAGTATGTATTTAAAATACATATCCATGCCATACCAGCCTCTCTATTGAAGTGAAAACAAGAAAATGGCAATAAGACCCCCACTTGTTTTAGCTTCTCCTAAGAGAATTTGAGGCAGTCTTCATTAATGGCTGATCCTAACCTTGTTTATATTCCTCAGCTTTTTCTAAAGTTGAGTAAATTTGTAAGTAAATACATTTGAATTACTGAACTATTTTTGGCCACTGTTTAACAAAAAGTATCAGTGAACCTGGGAGCTGAGAAAAGGCAAAATGCTGGTTAATTGTAAATTTATGTAAACTGCTAGTTCTC
Source organism: Sylvia atricapilla (assembly GCF_009819655.1). Lineage (NCBI taxonomy): Eukaryota > Metazoa > Chordata > Aves > Passeriformes > Sylviidae > Sylvia > Sylvia atricapilla. The sequence goes on along the minus strand of NC_089145.1, from coordinate 4,258,407 downwards.
TAACAATCATTCAGTGAAATAAGGAAAATAAGCAAATATATGGTACAACATTCATGTTGCCATGCAGATCTGTATACCTTCATATACAGACAAAACGACTCTGTGTTTGAGATTGTGCACAGTGCCCTTACAAGACTTGACCCTCAATTAGATATCTATAGTTAGTCAGATATCAAAATGAAATCTTCTTTTTCTAAGCCAATGCTTGTGACTGCCTGGCTGCCCAGGGCCTGGAGCATGGATGGAATTCACAGGTACTCCTGGTTCAGGGACGAGACAGAAGTTTTCTAAAGGGTTACAGAAAGCAGATTTCTTCAATTTTCTCATCTCCATGTGTTTGAGAACACAACTACCCCTGGGTCTTGCATGGGTAACCTCTTTCTCCTCACTCTGCCTTGAGCAGATGCATCATACCTGGCAAACTCTAGTGCTGGATGTTCCACTCCAGCTGGGGCACCCCGGTGCAGGGAACTCTGCACATAAAACTGAACTTTCCAATGGAGAGAGGTAAAATGTTGGAATAAAATTCAGCTGAAATTGAGACCAGCAAAACCAGGGGTTTTGCATTGATTTTTCCTGTCCGTTTTCCCCGCTCTATTAACCACTGGGTTATTAAAAAATAGTTCAAAAGACAATAATTATAATACCATAACATTTTCCTAATCTAAAATTAAACATACTGCAAAAAACATTCTCCTGCAAAACTAATTCTGTCATAATACCAAGCTCCATTTTGCATCATTTCACCTAGTAGCCAGTTCAGGTTCTCTTTACCTGGTATGGTGTACTTCACTGAATTGTTTTGTCAGATGCTGTCAAGCCAACCTACCATTGTTAAAGAAAATCAAACTAAATCATTTTGGCATGAGCCTTCCAGGAATAAGGCACAGAATATGAAGGGTTTGATGAAATCAAGGATTTGATTTCAATATTGTAAAAGACTGCCTGTCAAAAATGTATCACATTCTTTCAAACAATTTTGAATAAATATACATGTTTAAAATGGTGACAGTACAATTTAGCTAAAGTTTTGGGAGAGTGTTTTTAAATTATAATAACTTGAGGTGAAACAATACTTGGAGAGCTCCTGTTTGAAAAGAAAATATCTCTGAATCCTAATGGTGCACTGGATTAAAAGCAAGTGATCCATTTTATACAGTATATGGAATTTCAGAACACATATCTTGTGCACATGGGGAAGAATTTAATTTGACAATATCACCTTCTTGTTGTAAACTACTGATTAATGTAAATAAAATCATTGATTATTTGTCTGTAGGCAAATACAGGAAGATATTATTAACTCTTTGGTTTCATAGGAAGATTTGTAATATCCTGAAATTTATTTAATAATCAATTTTGTTTTATGGGTTGTATAAAAGTGTAATGTGAGAGTTCCATTCAATTTTTCAAAACTTTAACCCTTGTAATACAGTGGAACTGCAGTTTCTTGTCAGTAAACAGAACTCATTTAACAGAACTTATTTGAACAAATAATTCTGGTGTTTAAAAATGTTTATGCCATGTGTTGTTGCGAGGGAAGAACATGCACCACAAAGTCATTAATGCACTGAAAGGTCACTTGTGCATATTGTAATGGGCTGCTCATTCTCAGGATCTGTGCTAAGGGTCACTGTTGCAGCATGAAAGGGTTTGGCCTGTTCAGGCTGTAAATAAGTGGGTCAACTTCTCCTGTATTTGCCAGACAAGTAAAGTAGTTGACATATTCCCACTTTCCATTAGAAGATAGGTAGATTAAGGACATCCTTTGTGAAAATGTTGGTTGGTGAAGACTAAAAAACTCTTTCTCTACAAGGATTATGTTATTCACTGAAGCAGTAGTATGTTTTAGACAAAGGTCTATGGGCATGAGTTAGAAAGATGTTGATGGTGAGTCTTTAAGAAGCAAAAACAGTTAACCCCCATAATTGTAGTAGCTCTCAGCAGGAACTGAGTGTCACTTCCATTACATGCTCTTTAAAATATCGCAGGTTTTAATAAAATTCGGATATTTGATAGTTGTATAATATTCTCCTTTTACAAAGAGTAACAAATTCAATCACTGTTACACGGTAAAACACATCTCTGTATTTCTGTATCTCTGTAAAGGCAGGAAAATAAAAAGGAAAGCTGAGAGGAAGTCACATTTTCTCATCCACAGGTCTACATTGTGCCTGAACCTTATTGACAGGCACTGAAGTTTAGGGCTCTTAGCGAGAGGACTGAGAGGAGGAGGATTTTCCATGTCCATGTGTAGGATGAGCATGGATCTCCTTGCTTCACTGCTGTTTGTTATGGTTTTAATTATGATCTTTGGGTAGGAAGTGATTCAAAGTACTTTCTGAATGAGGAAATGAGAAGGTAGCCCCATCTAATACTTGTAAAGGGTTAAAATGGCATTTTTTAGGGAAACAGACCAATGCTACCAAGCATTTGCCATGACCAGTAACACACTTAAACAAATTTCAAATGTTTTGTTATAACTTTGGAAATTCAGCATTAAGTGTTAACATTTCCAGGCTTTTGAAAATAATAATGGTTTTGGATGAACATAAATCTTTAAGGAAACCACAAATTTGTAGTTTCTTTAAATATGTCACCTCTACAGAAATTGTTTCATCCCATTTTTCTGATCTATTTATTTTACTGGTTCACAAAATATATTACTCCTTATTGAACTGTTGACATACAGGAACTTGAGTTTTTTAATTATTTTTATTGAGAGCAACTAGTCATTATTCTTAGTCTGAAAGACTTAAAGTGCCAAAAAGAGACAGGAGGAAAAAAATATACCTACACTGCAAAGTACTGTAGCTGAAGAAAAAATGTTCTGTAATCGTTGTGCAAATACTACTTTTTGCTTTGGCTAAATTATTGGGTATGATTTGCAACTAAATTCCAGAGTACATTTTGTTCTTATATTTCTGTCCAAGAGAATTGCACAAAAAGCAGATTATCATAAGCAAAATGGGTGAGGATTACAGTGCCCAAAGGGTAAGCAAAGTTGGGTTTGGTCATGCCATCTTTGTTGCTCTCTTTCCCACATTCGTTTTAGTTACATGGTTCTGATTTTTTTTTTTTTTTGTATTTGTTTTTTCTTAGTTCTGTGTCATAGGGCTTTCAAAGGATTCTGTATCACACATAATGTAAATTAAAGTTTCTCACTGCGTGTTGAAAACCAAAAGCTTTTGAAATATCAAGTGAAGCTGTGTCCTAGGAGGAAAACATTATTTATTGCAGTTAAAGTGGTGTTTCTGGCCAGCTTAACTGACACCATATTAGCCTCCTTCAGAATGAATGATATTGCCAATTAACCATTCTCTCTCCTCCTTCTTTCTGAAGAAAGTAAGCAACAATTGTATAATGTACAATAATTAAAGCTTTTTATTGATGTCCATAAATGCATAAAAAAATAAAGGGAATTTGGGTGCCAGCTTATTCCATTCATAGGCTGCTTGACTTGCAGAAAACAGCTGGTAGCATTTGCTGAAAATAGTTCATTTTAAATGCCTCATTTCAGGTATTTAAGGTTTGAAAAACCTGGTTTTAGCTTATGAAAATACAGTCTGTGGGTTCTTCATCTACTTTGTTCCCGTTTGAAGTCTGTTATAGCAAAAATTACTCAAGAATTCGCTCTGATGTTCATAAGTTTACATTTACAAAACAGTTGTTGCATGCTAAAATACACTTTTTTTCCTCATATTAAACCAGTAATCTTTGAGTGGTGTGTCTGCTTGAGTCTTGTTGAAAAGCAAAAGCAGAAAGCAAAGGTAACCAAGCAGTTTACCACTTTTAAGTGGGGAGATGTGAGTGCTGCTGCACGGGAGAAATCCACCCCACCTTGCCTCCAAAGCAACACTTGCTATTCTCAATAAACCCGATCACTCAATATTTCAAGTTTTCAGATCTTTAGTAATCTTTGCCAAGGCGCTGTACTCTTTTTGTGGGGAAGGCAGGCTTTGTGTGGCCCACAGGAGAAGGTTTGAGGTGGAGGATGTGGCCGTGGTGGCTGGGTCTCGGGGGGATTTCTGAAGTCTCTGTGACACAGCCGCGGTATCCGCGGGGCGTTTGGATATCGCCTGTGAGCCAGACATTCCCCGTGTGTGGTGAGGAGCTGCTCAGGGACCTGCCTCACCCGGGCTGCCTCCACGCTCTGCAGCTGGAGCAGGGAGGAGCTGTGCCCTTTGCAGACACACCTGGGGTCTGTGGGAGTTCTCAGTCAAGGTTTGCTGCTCCAGGACAGCTCAGGTTTTGGCCATTCCCCCTTGGCTGCTTTTATTTATGAGCCAACACACGAGGAGATGAACAAGAGCTGGCCAAGGCAAGCCTGCTGGTGGATGTAGCCCCAGCTTGTCCCCATCTGGGTATCCAGTGTGTGAGGTGTGGGACAAACACATCCCCAGCCACTGGAGGTGCCAGGTGTTACGAGTGAGCAGCATTTTCTTTCTGGCTTTCCATTAAGAGCAGCTATCCATTGGTTCCGTCTGGTCTCTCATTGATTTATCAGCAACTTAGTAACATGTTGCTTAATCAATAAACCCTGCAGGCTCTAGAGATGAGTATGTCTCAGGTCTGCAGTCTAAAGGCCTTGAAAGCAGCACTGACTTCCCACTCAACACTTCTCCCCTTTTGGGGTAAGGCACTGGAATTCTGAGCAGGTTACAATTCCTGTGCTGCCTCAAGTGCACTTTCACAAACCTTTTTCTACCAGACAGTGGTGTGACAGGAGTTACATTGGCTTTTTTTTTTTTTTTTTTTTTTCTTTAATGAAGGGAAAAATGATTCTTCTTCTAGGATGAGCATTTATTAAGTGATACAAACCAGCATGTGATTTGTGATTCTTGTTGCTGTTAAAAAAAATCCAATAAGAAGGAAATCTAGTACTTGTATTTAGATGTGATCCTCAATAGTAGCATAGCCATGGGCTGTTTATGCTTGGTCTACATCATCTAGACTAAAAATAGTCTTCCTGTCATTTTATTGGCAGAGTTTTAGCTACTCCTTTAATTCTGTTTAAAAATGGATAGAGAGAAAGACAGCATAAATATTGAATGTGTGCAGATATTTCAGTAAGTAACTAAAGGGAGATTCCTGATGCTTTGAAAAGCTCTATAATTAACTGGAATTCATATTTTGTTTAAGAGGCATTTCTTAAAATAATAGAATCTTTAGAAGTATCATGGTAATTTTTATATTTGTATCATTAAAATAGCTACTTTTAAATAGCTGTGTATTAAAATCTATTTGTCTTGCTACTGTCTTGCTTAAGTTTTCTAATTTTTAGGTTTCCTTTACATTTTGATAAGAAATTACTGGTGAGGTGGTTCATTTCTCATCAGCTAAATGGGAAGCCGCATTATTTCTTATTTTTCTATTAATAAAGTGAGTTTTTGCAGAATAAGGCAAGTCTATACTGCCTGCTAAAATCTTCAGCAATAGCATGAAAAATTTAGGCTTATTATGTTACGGTTTTTGAAAACCTGTGGAAACAAGGAAAGAAGAACTGGCTTTTTTGTTCTGTCTGTCCTACAAAAACATGGGCTACTTTAGAAACTTTGAAGGCCACAGTCACATTATGGAAAAGACAGTTTTAAGGTGGAAGTGCATCTCTGATGATTTTTCACTGATCTGAAAAGGGCATTTTGACTTTGAAAAAAAGCCATGAAAATTACATTCTGAAATCTAATTTAGGGCTACTGAAACAGCCCTAAATCTGCAAAGGAGAACTTTTACTGTGTTAGTGGAATAAAGCTCTATGGTAGAAACTTTGCAGTGAAAGTTTTGTCAGTGGATTGCCTGTAATCTCATGTAAGAAGCACTTTTCTTCAGTCTGGACTGAAATTCTATTTGTAACATGGTCTTTACTACTTCTGCTTCTCTTATTTTTGTTCATCCTGATGCATATTTGCATATTTCACACCCTGATGCATATTTGCATCCTTTAGGACAGTATTATCCTGCACATTCAGTGTAGCTGTCTGTGCTCACACAAATAGGAGTAACTGGAATACTTTCTTGCAGGTTCTTTGATTTTTGTTGTTGTTTGGTTGGGGGTTTTTTTGTTTGTTTTTTTGGTTTTTTCCCTCACATTTTCCTCCTGAAATCCTGTTGTTACTTTACAAGTTGATCCAAAAAACCAGCACTTATTGTGGTTAGATGCATTGGAAAGTGACTTCTGTTAACTGCTGTTTTTATGGAAGGTTGGTGGTCGTGTTACAAATGAGCTGATGAGAAGAGAAGCAATGAATATTGTAGTGTTTACATTTGAGCATCCAAAAGAAAGTAGATAGTTGCAATCCACCTGTTGCAAGTCCATAGCACTGCCATAGAGGGCATATCAATTTTCAGAACTCATAATCCAAACAAAATATTTACTAGTGAAAATTACACATAAATGGAGTGGTTTTATACACACAATCTAGGCTTCTGGTAAAAATATCTATTAGTAAAGCAGAATTTGTGCAAAGCCAGGAATAATCCCTTAGCAATCATTTTTATTGTGAGCAGTTATCACTATTTCTATGACATTATTAGTATTCACACTATTTTATCAGGGGTTAATGACCTTTTTTTTTTTAACAGGAAGTATGGCTCCATACAAAATTACATCCCTGAAGGATTTAAAGTTCCCAACATTAAAAAAAAAATAAAAATTGAAAAATCACTTTCTATCTTGAAAAATCAAACCAGCTACTCTTGTTTCAAGTTTCATCTAATACATTGTTCCATGTGGCTGTATGATAAACACATTATTCCTTGAACAGGAATTAAGAGTAAAGCTGCCAGGAAGGGGTTTTGTTGTCAGAGTAGTTCCCGCCTCATGTTTTGTAAGAGATTTCATGGTCCCATTGTAAAGAGTGGATGATTTAAAACGTGTTCCCAAGATAAACTTTCCCATTGTCATTAATGAGGATGGATAATACTGAGTGACAAGTGCATTAGGAATGACACAGAAAGAGCTGTTAGATTTGTCAGAGCCTATCACTTCAGGCAATGAAACTTGAGGACATTCTCTTTTAGCAATTTTTTGCTATTTATTTAGAGAACCAAGGGTTGTGATTGCTCACACAGGTGGATTCCACTGTTTAGTTCATTAAATATTTAGGTAACTTTGAAAAGGTAAAAATGGTAAATATGAGCATTGTACTCCACTGTGAGGGGCGCAAGTGGTTGCTTTGCTCACAAATAATTCAACCAAACTAATACACTGTTTATTTGTTTTGAAAATGTTTACTTGGTAGGTAATTTTTTAATTTGCAATACTCTTACTGAATGGGACTATTTTAAAGTTATATAATAGGAATCGCTCTGAACTGTCATAGTGAAGCTTCTGGGATAAAGAAGCCTAAAATTAGGACACTATACATGTAATTTACATTGACTTAAAAATTGTATTTCTCCACAGAGCAAGACTTTTTAAATATTTAACTCTGAATAATTAATAATGTATGACTTTTTCTGGTGTTTAAAACCCTTCCAAACTACAACATGCCTATCAATTTCCATTTTGAACATGCAATTGGTCACTTTTTCGCCTTGATTCATCTTGCCTGGCTGCCAACCAAATTTTGCCTCTGTGTACCTCCTTGACACTAATAATGACTGAGTTCCTGTTCGTTTGCGTGCAAGATTTCCCAAGCGGCAGTTTGGGGCTGGGATAAACTATCTATCATGATTGCATACAACTAATCTGCCTCAACCAAACCACCCTATGATTGAAATTGCATTTGACAATTCACCTCTCCTTGGCGTGCCTGAGGTGAACATAGCTACAGACCATCCCCGGAAGGGCATAGCAGCTCCTCCATATGTTGGGGAGGATCCTTTTATTTGTGTCAGGAGACTTTTTGCAAAGCATGTATAGGCAGAGATTTGGGGTGGGTTTTTTTGTTTGGTTTTGTTGGGTTTTGTTTTGTTTTTTTGGTTGGTTTTTTTTTTTTTTCCCCCTGGACTTCCTTGTTTGCAGATGCGTGGCTGATGCTTTCCCCTAACCAAAGCATTTTGGGTTTGTGAAGCATTTGGGGATCTTTGTTTTGTTAGAGCTCTTCGTTTGAGATGATAAAAATTCTAGAGGGATGTGAGACAGAAATTATTTTTTGTTAGAATTCATAGGCTGGTAGTGCTGGTCAAACATCAGGCAAAGTACCTGTTACTCTGTTGACCATTACTAAAACTTACAACTGCTTGGAGCATTTGGAAAACACAAAACTTGAGAAAGGATGAAAAAGCAATTTTTTTTTTCTTTCTGTCCTGTAAGACATCTTTTAATTTTTTTCCAAACCATAAATTTATTCATATTCTTTATATCTACTGGTTTAAAAACCTGACTGTAAAATATGATCTGGCAAAACAACCCTTTTATTTCTGGGTAAGATTACTCAAATTATCTTCAGAGTAAAAATCTTTCTAGGATTCCTTTTTGCTAAGTACTGTCCTTTTTGTATGAGTTCACTTTTATCATAATATTTGAAGTAACAGCCTATGCCAAGAGGGCTGTGTTCATTAGTGATGTGTATCACTAATGCTTCATCAGATATAACTAATTTTTCAAATGCAACATTTCTGAATAGTTAGAGTAATTAAGTTCTATTTCTAGGTAGAAAATTTCTTTGTAGTTTTCTTCTATAGTTTCCATATATTGAGTTAAAAGATACACTGTGTGGTGTGGTTAAATAGGTCCCTTCCAACTGGAGATATTCTATGATTCTGTGAAAATGCAGTTAGAGAACACTGATGATTTGCACTCTGGGATTTGTTTTGATTTCTCATGTTTTGTGTAACAGCATGTTTTTGCTGGGTTTTTTGGGGTTTTTTGGGGGTTTTTTTTGCATTTTAACAGAAGCACAGAGATCATCCCCAGTCAAATTGTCCTTTCAGATAAGTGCAGCCCAATCCTGTTGCAGAAAAGGGGAGTGGCAGTGGCACACCCATAAAGGCACAACTATGAGCCTAATTTTCTCTCTCTCACGAGTCATACTTTTCTCCTTAAAACTGAAATGCATTTTATAAGTACTTTCATTCAGCAGATTAAGTTCAAACTGAATTAGTAATCTCTCTGAAATTCTTGACAGCGGAATGTTGTGCTTGTATCTATTTTAGGTGTGGGGAGGAAGCTAAATAGTATGGGTGTCATGCTTTCTACAGCATTTCCAGAACCTGCACCCTTTTGAATATATAAATCATTAATCTTAGTAACCAGCTGCTCTGAAGGCAGGAAAGAATTACTCAGCCACACAGCCATGCTCAGTTCACCTGTTACAGTAGCAGTGTACTAAATCTACCCCTAATTTATGTCCTGCTTTCCAAATTTGTTCATTTATTTATTTTAATTGATTTCATTCTGATTCTTGTCCCTTTGAGTGTCCCTCTGTGGCCCAAGCCAGTGCTGTGTTTAGGTGCTGGTCACTCAGTCCTGCTGTCTTGGGGACAGAAAGCAATGTCACCATCTCAGACCTGGCAGCCCAAGCAGAGCCCCCACCTAGCCGCAGCTGTTTGTGTTATATTGCCTTGACATGTTCCAGTCCTGTGGGGAAACTGGTTTGTGGATGGTTCCAGAGCCGTTGTTGTTGCTCCCTTTGGTATTAACCATGACTTCTTAAAAAATAAGTTCTTAAATTCTTAGTCTGGATTTGAGATTTTTCTCATGTGTCCTTTCCTGTGACATATCCAAAGCTCTAGGCTGTGACTTGATGTGATGACTTTCCTCATGTTGAATAGCTCTTGTCCACATTACAATGAACAGTTGTCATACAAAAATGAGACCTTTCTTAAGCCTCTGCTATTGCATATTAAATACCTGCACTGGTTTTATTGTCTCTAAAGCAATATTAGAGGGGTTTGGAGGTGGCAGGGGAGTTCCATCCTGTTACCACTGCACTGCAAAGGGGGATTTGAATTGTTGGGGTCTGAAAATTCATCAACAGTTAAAAGTAAATGAAAAATATCGTATCATTTTCAAGATGACCAGCAATCCTTTAAAAATATTCAACATGTATTTTAAAATAATTTTGTCAATCTAATTGTACACTTAAATTCATCACTGTTGTCTTCTCACACCCAGTTATGCCTTTATCATCAACTATTTCTGGCCTTAAGATGTCTAAATGTACTTACGTGCAATGCCATTGAACATTACGTTTTAAGATGAAAATGCAGTTATTTGTAAATCTGGTCTGTAATTCAGGGTAGACTTCCTCATCAATTCCCATATCTACGGCGTGGTGGTTCATAACCCCTTCGTTAATCTAGAAATAATAAGAGATCCTTACAGTGCTTTTGTATTACAGAAGCATAACTTCTATATCCTCTTGAAATTAGATTATTGCTTTCAGAGACTGAAGCTAGGAGAGGCTTTTAAACTTCTACTTCAAAAAAACAGTAATTTTTATAAAGGAGAATGTGTAATGCTCTCTATTGCGTTGATAAAGCTTTACACGTCATTGATCCTTTGAACAGCACTTCATAAACCACACATAAATGCAATTCCTGAGATACTGCTGGTGTTTGGAGAGTGTCAATTCAGACTCTCAGTTGACTGAAGACCTTATGCCTTCATCAAGAGAGCTACTGGAAAATACCTAATTAACAACATTCTTACTGTAAGTTTTAATACTGGGATGTACTTCCCATACAGTTTCAAAGTCTGTAGAAATGGAGTAGATGTATCTAAATGTGAAGAGCTAAATCAGGCCCCATGGGCAGTGGCTGGGATGTGTATTTGTTACATAATGCTGTTTATCTTTAAGCTGTGATCACTGCTCTTTGACTGATGCTCCCATTCATCCTATATTCCTCTTTCACTTCCCGCCTTCCTCATCTTTGTTTTAAAAACCATGATAGGAAGATCGTGCTCTTCTTGGAAACTGGACTACATCATCTCCAGAGGTCACTTCCAACCCAAACCATTCAATGACTCTGTGATTCAGACAGAGACACCAAATATTGGAATGCCTTCTGCAGCTGGATTACTGCCTGAGCCTCTTTACTGCTACGCTTGATTAGTAACCAAACTCTTGGCTGGCTATTAATATGAACTCATTAATGAAAGAAAGCCTGATAGTCAGTCTGATGTCCTGGAGATTCAAAGGAAGATTCTCTGTCCTCTGGGATGGAATTCAGCTGACAAACAGAACTTCAAATCAGGCTGCTTCAAATGCTGTGGGCGCTGCCACTGACTATTTTCTGAATTCCTTGGCAACAGAGAGTCCTTGTGACTTAAGAGTGTTGATTTGCCAAAAGAAATGCAACCTCTGGTTGGAAAACTACTGTTTGATGAATTGTTTCATTCAGCTACACAGTTGGTGAAAGTTCCACATAACATTAAAAATTCTAGGCTTATACTTAGATGTCTTTAATTCTTCACACAGCCCACGAAGACAAAGACACAAAAAAGCTTTTGCACAGACTGAAACCTGTTCCTCATGAATATTCAAAGCACTGGCTTCAATCACACAGAACAGAAAAAACATATCAATCCAACCACCTTTATTGATACTACTACTGATTCAGGTGTTTCATCACACTGCCTTTCCTCTTTTCAGCACAAGTCTATGAGCAATTTCTTATTTCTGGGTTGTTCACCCTCAATCTTGGGCTGCTTCAGCACTTATTTTGGAGAGAGGTCTACTTAGTACCATCAAATCTTGCTGCAGATTATGTAAGACAGATGACTTACGGACACTGTCACCGTTACTTACTTAGTTCATTTTGTCTTTCTGCTGTTATGCAGTGCCCATGTGCTGTAATGTTTAGGCACCCTGGTTCCATAAAACTGCTTCAAAAAACACAAACCCACTGTCAGTGGAAGGCAGGAAACACCTAAGGGACAAGCACTCTTCCTGTAAGAGTCTCTCTGTCCACAACAGAAAGATGTTGGCCCACCCTGAATTTACGGTTCATTTGCGAGTTCATATCCAGAATGATGATTCCAGCATCTCTGTCCTCATTTTTAAAGAGGATTTTTGCTGTCTTTTGATGCACAGGACATCTGCTTCTGCGTGTCAGCAGAGATACATTCATTCCATAGCGAGTCAATTCTATTGTTGCTGGACTCCTCAGAAGTTTTTTCCCAATATACTGGGAAATGGCACTTGTTCATTTGTGTGTCAGGACACAGAAGGCTGACTGACAAGGAACAGTCAAGATAGTGCCTGTCCTGCTGCAGCTTGGACTGTGCAGGAGAGCTTAAATCCAAGGGTGAGCAGTCAAGGGGTGCTCTCTGATGTCTGGGCTCTCAGATGTGTTAGGGCAACGATGGCCAAAGTAGTCCAAGACCATGCCTTCGCCAAGATAGGTTTCAGACTGGGAGCATGGGCAATTGGGGGACTGGCTTTCCATTCTGTCATCATTCCATCAAAACATACCAGCTGATGGACAGTGTCCTGTAAATGACAGCAGGTGCCAGCTGTGCAAACCCAGCTTCAGTTCATGTACTCAGACACTTCCATTCTACAAGCAGTTATTGGCATTTGTGAAGCTCTGCTGTTCAGACAGTCATAGCACACCATACCTGGAATATACTGTGTGTTTCTATTTAATGTGGAGCAGGTGGCCTCTGGGTGGGGACACTGCCTGTGAAGTGCTGGTCTGCTGAGTGCTACAGTCTGCTGGACCTGGACTGGGATGGTTTATAAATGCAAAAGGGCTATGAACCACTTGGCTGAGTAGTGTCTGCACTGCCCAGGTGTAGCCTTTGAAGGCCTTTCAATAAATACCTACCTTTAGCCTTTAACTCTGTCTAGCCTCTGTTCTAGGTAGCCTCTCCAGACTTCAGTGTCACAAAAGAAACAGCTGTTTGCCAGATCTTTGTCCCCCATTTCTTCCATCTTTCTTGCAGAAAGGTTCAGGTTTTTGGTATCCCAACCATGGCGGGCTCCAAATAACAGCACAAATGTTGAGCAGACCTCACTGTTAGAGTACTCCTCTTTTTCCTTTGCAATGAAGTTCCTTCTCATCAATTGGAAGGGTGATCTGCTTTGTTGAATGACCTAGATTCATTTGTTCTCCTAAGTCTATCATCAAGGCCTGGATGTCTTAGCTGGACAAAGGTTTGTTCCTGATCTGACTCTTCCAGTTTCTCTCACTCTCTCCCTTTCTTGTAAAATGCTATTTTCCTTAGACTGCCTCCTCCTCCAGCAGCCCCTCAGGAACCTTCAATCTTTTTCCATTATATGGTTGCCTTCTTCATCTTTGCCAAGTCCTGCAGCAGTCAAAAACTTTTTGTGCTACTGAAATGTACATGAAGAGGAAAACCCTTCCGTTTCCTCCTTTCTTTTGCAAAGAGAAGAGGAAAAGGAAAATAAAAGTCAAGGTCAGGAGAAAAAGCTGGAGAAGACACAAGTTGTGTCTTTTAACACTGTTTGTTACTACAGGTGAGACTGTGCAAAGAAAATCAGTTGTGCTGTGGACAGAGCTGCACATACACATACACACAGCCTGACCCTGTCTCCCATCATTTGGCTGCATCAAGAATAATAATTTACAGCTTCACTAGGATGAGGCTGGGAGAGCTTTTCAAGCTAACAGTCCCAGTCCTTATCTCCTTCAGCAGACAAAAGTCAGTGATTTGATGTCTTAGTATTTCATCAACATAGCCTAAGTCTTACATTAGTTCAGCATATATGTTCTAGGAGAGAAGAGGTTTTGATAGAAGAGGAAATTTTTGAGGAATTTTTGAAAGAGTATGATGAGACATTTTGGGAATTTTTGTATGCAAAGCATCCCAAACCTAAAAAGAGAAAAGAAGAGATAATTTTCAAGGGCCTTGCAATTTAACATCACTTTAAATATCTTAAACCGCAGTGTACCTTCCCTCTATCTATGAAATCTAAGATATGTGGTTTGTGTCTGCTTCAGCAGTAAAAAATGGGATAATAGCAGGCTAGAATGACATTGGTGTTCCTAACCAAAGCATAGGACTAGAAAAAAAACCTTTGCAGTAATGTTTAGAATATGTGTGGATGTATCAAGGTGATAAAGAAAAAGACTGGAGAGAAATAATTGAGGTCTCAGCAATGGAAACAAAATTTATAGACCAGGAAGAAAGGTTACCTATTAGGAGTGTTCTATGGGAGGAAGTATTGCTTTCTTCTTAATTTTTATGATGCTATTTAGCTTTTCAGAAATGAACTGTCACAATCTGGGTATGCAGTGTCTAAGTGCTAGAGTTACATTATTATGAGCTATCATATTATCTCTTTAATTAGATCTCTTTGTATCCATTATCATAGTCAGTGTGATGTAAGTCATGGATCTGTTCAGTGATTTTTGATGCTTCCACCTCTTGTTTTGGTTCCTTGTTTTGACTATCAGCTTTGAGCTGTTGAGTTCTGTGCAGGAATTCTGCATCTCCCCTGACTGTTAATGGAAATTTGATTGAGGTCTCATCTGATTTGGAAGTACAGTTTTCATAAAGCATTTTTTCCCAAGCACACAACAGCCAGTGTCAGCTGGATCTCTGTGTCCCAGTAGCCATAACATAAATGACTCATAAAAAGCAAGTGACATAAACAAGCAATGCAGTTGATTTGTGTCTTGATTGGACTATAAATAACACTTGAAGTGTATGATTTCAGAGCCCTGTGGAGCAAATGATGTAAGAACTAGCAGGAATATCAGACTGAGCCCTGAAGAATTCCATGGTACAGCTGCCTGTACCAAATGGCAGAGGATTGAATTATCAGGCTGAAGTTCATCTTAGTCATGGATTCCAAGGCATCCATGTTCAACACTGTGGATCAGCCTGTTCTTCTGGACTTCTGCCTTTAGAGGAGCTGTGTTCTGACTGTAGGCAGTTTCCACATGGTCGTTCATTCTCTTTGGTAGCCTCCATCAACACTTTCATGCTCAACTTTGTGTGAAACTCAGGCGAAGGCAGAAAGTTGTCTTAGAGTGTGATTTATCTCTCACTGCCCGATTCAGGGGTGGGAGCGGGTAAGTCACCACAGGTTCTTTTGGGTGAAAAAGTTTCTAGGCTGTACTACTTCTTCCCCTAATCTGCAGAGCATAAATTTAGTGAGTGGTAACAATAGAGTAAGAAGCTAAAGGGATCTGGGCTGACAAGGCTTGGGGTATGGAAGAAAAGAGACAGGAAAAATAAGGGGTTTGGTGATTTGTACTGAAGAGTTGAGGACAGAAGAAAGAAAGGGAGAATATGGACAACAACAATTTAGGTCTTCAATTAAGATGATTAACTCTATAATAGATTTTTAATTCTTTTTTTCTAATGGTGGCAAAGACTCTTTTTAGGTCACCCTTGCCTAGCAGGAAGGCAATGATTGTAATTCATTGAGGACAAGGTGGGCAGTGTTTTTAAGACAATGCAGATAGCTATAACATGTGAGGAGGCTTGTTCTGCTCAGATGTCTTGGTTTGTCTAGTAAATTTGTCCAGATTTGTCAGATCTGTAGAAAAAAACCAAAGTGCTGTCTCAGTGGTTTTAAATTAATTTGTGCTTGCGACTGGGATTTAACAGTTCCTTTGAAGCAATTATTATTTTAGTACAAGTGTATATGAGATGCTACCTGTCAATGAGTACCTGGGGAATGCTCAGTATGCAGATCACTGACCTGATAAACTGAAGCAGCTCCAAGGGAGTTGTTATGGTCTGTCGCATCAATGAGTATTTAGGGACTCTTTAATATGTGGATTATTAGGACAGTAAAAACGTCTGCAGCCCATTGTGTCAGTGCAGCTGTTCCACATGAGTGTGACTGCACAGCCTCACAAAATGTTGCAGAAAAGGAGTTGATGAAGCTCATGTAGTAGCCGTGGGTTTGCATTTAATAAGTGGAATTTTTTAACCTTTTCCTTAAAATAAGGCAGCTTAGGCCTTAATGCTCATACTAAACTGGTTGAGTTTGGAGGGTGCATTCATAAAAATTGCCATTTTTCAATTACACATCAGATGACCAAGATATTTCCATATTGAATTCTGCACCCATTCCTTCCCTGTTTTATTTATCTGCACTGTAGGAAGTAACCAGCAAAAGTAACAGCAGCTAAACTTCTTCATTTACAGCAGTGACTGATACCAACCAGGAGCACATCCTGACAAGGAGACTGTCTGACCTGTGAAACTAATTTCCTTGGGGCAGCATTCAAAAATGCATTTGTGTTAAACAAAAAGCAAAATTATTCTTGAGTAATATAAGATTTCACTGTGTTTCAGCATTTTTAACAGTTTCTGAAACTCTGCTCCAAAAAACCAAAAACTGTTTTTAACTTATGCTAGCAAGTACAGCTGATGAGATAAATGAATAAACAAAAGATAAATCAAATGAATAGTTTGGTTGTCTGTCTTAGTGATGATGCACAGAAGATGATCAAGCCAGACTTTGTGAACATCATGAATATTTTCCTATATAAGTTTCTCACACAGCTTAACATCAAATTTTGCATTTCAATAACAGATTACAAGGGTCTAACTAACACCGTTTTTGCTCATGCCCCTGTGATGTTGCTATTTGTAAAAATGTTGTGTGCCTAAGAAGAAGAAATACATAATGAGGTGATGAAGATGACAAAGCTGCAAGTGTGCAATGAACACTGTGAATATAGGCCCAAAGTCCTTTATTTTTAAAGAGCTATTGCAAATTTTTTTTTTTTTGGACTGGCTTTTTTTCTCTAGGTAATTAAAACGAGAAAATGCATAGTACTGAAGTTAGGCGGAAAAATTTTAAATGGTGTTTACTTCCACGTGTATTTACATCTAAAGGGCTGTTGTATAGATGGAGCATGAAATTGCGGGTTTTGATGTCAGAATTTTAAACACGACTTTTCCATTTGTCAAAACCTTAAAATGAACGTGGGGTTTTCAAGTACATGGCCTAAAACTGCTGAAGAGCTGTCGGGTTTGCAGTGGTCCCTCCACTGCTCCGTGCCTGTCACAGGGGAAGGCGTGGGACACAAGGAGAACACATTCATGCTCGTACTGTTGGAAGAAACCCACTCTAAACATCCTCAAGGAGTCTGTACATTGTTCCCAAGTGCTCAAAACACCTCTTAGGCCTAATGTTTTAACCGAACGATAGAGAAAAAATAATGTGCCTTTTTTAGAATACTCTTAAAAACAAAATCTGGTCCCATCTCTTGTCATTCCTTGTAGTCATCCAGAATAGTTCCGTCTATTTTCCACTCAAATTAACACTGAGATAATTATGCAACTGCAGATTTCGTTTTATAACTGCCCACAGTGACTGGATTTTGGAGCTTTTTTTCCCCACTTCGTTAATAAATTAAATTTGGATTTTGACCTTTCTGAATTCAGATTTGAGATGTAGTGGTAGCATTTTAAGCAGTAAATGTTAATTTTTGCCTCTTAAACTGAGGCAAGCTGTGAAAAGCAAAGACTTATTAGGAAGAATTGTCAGCAAAAGTTTGCACCTTTGATCTACAGTGAGGTTCTCAAAGTTTCCAGCATTACATTTCTTATTTGAAAAAAATATTTCATTATGTCTGTTACTGACAGTCTCTTAGAAAACGAGTGTCATAGTAGCTGCCAAATTAAAAAACAATTGATGGAAAGTAGGAACAATGAAATATTGCTAAAAATAACAAGTAACTCTGCTGGAATAATAGGAAATTATCACATTAAGCACATTATCAGGATAAAAAAAATCAACAATCTGTATACATTACAAAAAAATTAATCATTTCATTAAGCAGACCAGATTCAGAACTTTTCCAGAGTCAGTTTACAGTTAGAAGTTTCTCGTGGACTTGATATTTAAATGAAAATTATTTATATTTGCATTATCTCAATGACAATGATAAAATTTACTTGAGAGGGAGTCAATCAGTCAATCATTTCACAATGAAATTCATACAAAAATGCATTTCACTGTATATTGTATATTCAGTGTGTATTCAGTGGGACAGAAAACCTAGACTTTGTATGTTTTTGTAGTTTTCTGTCTTTTGAAAAGATTTAAGTAGTTTTGTTTATAAATGGAATTATTTACTTCAGTTTAGTGATTTAGCAGTCAGTTTCATTCTTCTATCAAAAAGGAAAATACAGATCCCACAATCAAATTACAGCCAGAACTTGCAAAGTCAAAGATTAGAAATTCACTCTGTGAAAACTTATCTATTGCAAAATGGGAAAAAAATAGTTAAAAAAACAATTCCTTTGCTGGTTAGTAGGAGATCTTAATAATTTTTTTGATGCAATTACACATTAAAAAATACTGATTCTCTGAATGGGCTAAAAAAGATTCTTCTATGTTTTACTCAGATCATTTTTTAACCAAAATGCAGAGTAAAACCAGATGGAGGAAGTCATTATTTGTAATAGCACTGAAAACAACAAATGTTTTGGGATATACATGCAAGAGACTTTTGTCAATATTATGCCACATATGAATAATTCATTACTGAAAGAGTGCTACACTTTATAAATAAATAGCCATCTGCAGTATCATATGCCATAATCCTACAAATAGTGACAGCAATGAGCAATGTTTTACATGTCACTAACTCAGCAGTACTGTTCTGATGTTAAAGAATAATAGTTCTAATTTAGAAAGAATCTGTAGGCTAATCAGCCACTTCTTCAGGCCTGAATTCAGGACATTTAGAGTAAAAACCACCTCAGCTGTTATATCTGCCAGGTGCCAATGACTGCTGTCACTTGTTCTACCCAAGAAACTGGGAAGAATGAGGACATTTTCAATCGAAGGAGATGTTGAAATAGTATTTTAACATCTGTGGTCACCTCTGTTTTGATTTCTGGTCCTTGGGATGTTAGAGTTCTTGGAGGTGTTAAATGTCAGAGCAAAGAGCAGTGTGAGCTTGGTTTCAGTTCCTGCTCTTACATGGACACTCTCTGTGGGGGTTCCACAGGTACCCAGGCCATGACTAGGTATTGATCCAAAAGAAAAGGCAGGAATATTCTGGCCATCTGCCATGGAAAATGCAATTTTGGATACTGCTGTCACCAGCAAGTCTGGCAGGACAGCACAGATGAATGCAGCCAATTTTCATGAGAGCATCAATAGCTTTATTTTGGCCTGAAGTGGCAGTGTTTTCCAGGTTAAGTGAGTTTCCTCTTCAAATACGATCACTTTGGTTTACTTTTCTGTTGGAAAAATCAGGCTGTGCCCAGAATCTGGACCATGTGAGAGGCTGAGTGGTGCTCCCAAAGACTGAGATTTTGGCTTTCTGTGCATTCATGATGCTGTGGCTGTTATGGCATGTGGTCTCACATAAACACGGAGCTGCAGCGTGGAGTTGCAGCTCCATGTACTCTCACAAGTGGCCAGTGAGTTCACACAACTTTATCTCACTACTGTTTTTTGGTCTTTGCCCTGGGGAAGGAGGAAAAAAACATTTATTACCACTGCAGGCATTGTCCTGCTTCAGGGATAATGGGGAAAGCACATATAGGCATGGTCATTTTCTTACCCTCACTTTCCTTACATCTCCTCTAACTCAAGTAGTGGGTTTGTGTCCTGATGCAATATGGTCATTTTGCATAACACAAATTTCAAAAATGGACTAAACCAGAATTTTAGTAGTTTCAATTACTGCTGAAAGATTTCTTTGTCTTTTCCAGATACTCACCTATTTTGCCTTAATTTAGTTTCCGTGCTGGTTTCTCACTAGGTGGTTATCACAAAACAGATCTTTCAATTAACTTTCCAGTATTTAAGGTCTGTGTCTGACAAATGATTGTGGCGATAACACTTTGTCAGTCAACTTCATGCATTCGCTGTTTTAGAATAATGTGCACAAATAACATGAGAAGTGCTCCTCTGCCTGGTTCTGAATATGTCCATCCAAGCTCCAGGGAATCACAGCTGATATCCACAGCTGTGACAGTCTTTCTCCTATTCCCTCCCACCCATCTCCCTTCTACCTTTGATCGTGGGATATCTTTTCCTTAGGAAGCCCAGGGAATGTTCTTTGGAGACCACCACATAGCCTCCTTCCATCTGGTGGGGGGCAGGCTTTAGTATAACAGTTCCCTGTCCAACAAGGGAGCGCTGGACTCTCTAAATTAATGATGCTTTGTGAGAAATGCTGCTTGAAGCTCCCATAATGCAAATGCTCATGAGGAGAGCACTTCAAGGGAGAAAAGGGTAAGGTACCACTTTTCTGGTTTCCGCAGGGTATGCAATGACAGCAGCATTTATGGATTGTGTCATGACTAAGGGGTGAAATCTCTCTAGATAACATTTGTCAAGGTTTTCCTAGAGTGGAGTTTGGTAGATAACCTACCTTGAGAGTGAACCATTATTGATGATTCATCTTTCTTTCTACTGTTTGTTAAAAACTGTGCATTATAGCTTTTAAAAACATTGGAGGTTGTTTCTACTGAGAAATCAAAACTGTTAACCAAATAATGATCTAAGGGACAACATTGTCATTCTCACATGGACACTTGATCTGTTCTGTATAGCAGCAAAACCACCATTTATGCAAATGAGGTGAAACAGCCTTTGCATGAGTTGAAGTTGCAGATCAGAGGTCTTGGACTCATTTCTGATTGCATTTATATAAAAGGTTTAACATCTGAAATGAGGTCCAAATATGAACCTGTTATTTGATAACTGCACTTCACCACTGAGTGTTGCCCTGTAAAGCAAGATGACAAAATATCCAAATAATGTGTGGATTTCAAGATGCCTTCATTTCTGTTTATGTAAGTGCAAAAATATGTTTGTGTAATGTGTAATAAGGATTTTAATAAATGCCTGAAAATGGATTTCTTAATATGCTCATTATGTTTCTGAGCCTGCTAATTCTTTAAGGAAATGAAGAAAAAATAATGAAATTATGTTACACAGGTACTTAATTTTTTTTATCTCTGATACTACTCTGGTAATTAATGTCTGGTTTATGCAAACTAGACGATATCTCTTACTGGACACATTACTGTCAAGAAAATATTACTTGCCTTAATTATCAGTAATGAAGCAGGGATAAGCTGCTCACTTAGATATAATATATCTAATGACCTTTTCAGCTAAAGGTTATGATGAAAGGTATCAGTTTCACAAATTAAGCCTCATTCAGTTTCTGGCCTTTGTCTAGATTAATGTTTGGAGGATGAGTTTTAAAGTCAGACATAAATTGTGTTTGGTGTTTAAAATTGATTTAGTGTCTTGCTTTTAGTACATCATTTTCTCTCATATAAATTACACCAAGCCTCATTTTTATCTTCATGTTTTATTATGAAAGCCAATAGTTAAGTCTAGTCTTGTCTTATTAACTACTGCTGTATATTTTGACAATAGTAGCTGACAGAGGAAAGCTTAAATAAGCATTTTAATAGGGAAGCATATAATGATTTTTAAAAAGCTTTTTTTGGGTCGTGTTTGTTCCAAAAACTTTTCATTCAAAGCTTTTCTCTCCAAATTCTGAACATATAAAGCAATTTTAAAAATATAACCATTCCAAAGTGTTATTCTTGTCTGAGTCCGTGGCCTAGATGTGATTTAGGAGGTTTTTTGGCTGATTCAGCAGTGACATCTAGAACTGATCTAACAGTTCATTTACTGAAGGATGAAACAGCTCAGTGATGTTCAGGAAATTTTAGAATTCCAATGTACATGAGTACCTTATAGAAATAAGGTACATCTCCTCTTGTTACTCATTCTGTAGGAATTCAGTGATACCGTGGTGCTTCTGCATCCAGCATACTTGGTCTTGGGCATTTGAATGCAATTTAGGGAAGATTCCAAATAAAGGCTCATTTATATCTGTACTGACATATGAAAGGAAGATGTAGCCTGGTCACACATAGCTCAGTGTGCCACATTTACCATTCAGAACTGCGCACAATGAGCAGAATATCCGTGGATCAATTTAAGCCTCAGCTCCTATTCCTACAGCCAGCGTTTGGGTTGGCTCCAGTATAATTCTGCTGAGCTCTCCTAAATAACTCAATCCATAGTAGTAGTTAGGATGGGTGTTTCTTAGCTCAGATTTGAAACCAGTCTTCAGTTTTCTGACACACCAGAAGTGACAGAGTCTTCAAAACCTCCAGACTCCTAATTCCCTTGGAGGAGCGCAGCTCCTGTGTTGAATGGGATGTTGGGACAACTGCATCTTTCCTTCCTCGTGGTAAAACTGTCGTGCTGCTCTGTTCTCAGCCTGCCTCTGTGTCTTTAACACCATGGGGGAGTCAGAAAACATTGACTTTGAACAGAGCTCTCTTCAGTCTGATTTGGCAGAGATAAACCTGCCAATAATACAGGCAGTTGCTCAGGTCCACAGTGTGATTTTGAACCAAATAAAGCCCACAGACCTCAGGCTAAACTGAGAGGAGAGAGGACAAAGCCAATTGTTCTTTAGAAAGCCTGGGAGATATTAAAATAATTGGTGTAGCAGGAATTAATCAGCTGATCCTGATTCTGCTTGCACCAACCAAAGAGAAGATTAAGGGCCTGCTGCAGAAGGCAGCAGCTCTGTTCTTGACATGAATGTGGTTTTTAGGAGAGCTCAGTCCCCAGCCTGGGCTGGGTGCAATCTGCCACTATTCCACTGAGGTTCCATTGCTCTTCCACATAGAGAACAGGAATGTTTCTCCTTTTCACAGTGCTCCTTCCAGAAGTTTTGACAAACTGCATTCCTTCTCACAGGAAAGAGGGAATGAGTGCTTATCCAAGGAACATGTTACTCTTTTTCCTTGTCATAACAGAAGAATGTAAGTGTGACTGCTTTCAAAATTGACCTTTTAAATTTATTTTAAAATTTTTCAGTAGCCACTTGGTGGTTTGTTTTTTTGTTTTGTTTTGGTTTGTTTGGTTGATTGGTTGGGTTGTTTTTGTTTTTGTTTTTGTTTTTTTAACTTTTTTAATATTTCTCATTTTTCAAAAATGTTTAGCCTGGTATGAGAACAACAAATCTGTGTTTGATTCTCACTTCAAACTGTTTGACACAGAACTCTTTTCGACACAACCTGGATGTTAGATACACTGAAAAACTTCACTTTATTAGAAAAACCACCCTTTGGACCATGACATTTCTTGAAATGATGTTAAGTAGTTAAACAGTAAGAGGGACCTTAACAATGTGCTTATTAGGAAGACATCAGCAGTAAATGTAAAACATTTTCTTTTCTGTCAAACAGTGTTTTATTGTGTTAACAAACAATGAAGAGAGGAATTAAAGTATAGCTACAACAAATTTCAGTGTTCTCAGCAGTGTGTCAAGATGACTATAAAGCACTCATATGAACTAAAAGAACATTTAAATATATTCAAAACCAAAGGAAAAATTTTAGAAGAGTGTAAGCAGAATGGGAAGAAGCAGATGTAGGGGAAAAAAAGCCCAGTTTGTGAAGTGAAATA
This sequence comes from Sylvia atricapilla, assembly GCF_009819655.1. NCBI lineage: Eukaryota > Metazoa > Chordata > Aves > Passeriformes > Sylviidae > Sylvia > Sylvia atricapilla. The sequence goes on along the minus strand of NC_089145.1, from coordinate 4,235,113 downwards.
AATTGAAAAATTTTTGGAGACACTGGATAAACTTTAAAAAGTGGTAGCTTAATTATTAACTGGATATATACTTAGTGAGAGAGTGGGAAAATACCACATGCATCTAATGTGAAATAATAAGGTAAGTTAAAAAACCCACCTCTAATAATACATTGAAGTAATTTCTTTCAGTTCCTTCCACTTCTTCACTAATATCTACTTCATTCACATTCTTGCATCAGCTCCTGTTTTTACCCCTTATCACCTTTTCTTAAACTGTGTCACTGCCAAAATGCACAAATACACATCAGTAAATTCAGTGATCCTAATTTAAGGTATGCACATTCAAGGGTGAGGAGCTAAACTTCTTATTGTGTTTGTGGATCTAAAAAAACTCACATGAAATCCCTCTCCCAGTCTTCCAGGGGGTTTCATTTTGCTAGTCCTTTTCCCCCAGGTATCTGCGATATAAATAAATATTTTGCATTTTATGTTCTGGGTTCCTTGGACTGGTGTTTCAGTAGACTGTGACATTAATTGGCTTGGACCAATTGGCTTGAGGAGTTGTATGTACGTATCCTAATCCCTGCTGCAGAGTAAAGCCTGGTTAATTGATCTCCATTTGGATTTACAAAGTCCATTAAGCTGGACTCTGAATCACTCTCTGAAAAACCTCTGCAAAACATTTTCCATTTGAGTTTTTGGTTAATTGAAGAACAGCTCTCTTCCCCTGAGCAGTCCCATATTCCAGGTGCGATTTACCTGTCTCTAACTCACTATTAAAAATGGTCAAAATAGGTGGAGATAGGGAGGGAGCGTTCGCTCTGTGATCTTCCCCTCGGTGTGAACTGCAGAGAAATGGCTGGGAATTCTTGTGTAGAAATGGCGCTTGGAGCAGGGGAAGCCTTCATCTTCCACCGTGGTGCAAACCCCAAGGAACCAGTGCTGCCCTTGGGCTGATGGTTTTCTCCATGCCAGCCCCAGCACAGTGCAGGGTACCTGGCTGACCCCAAAACCCAAAGGAGAGGTGTTGCTGTAGGACACGAAACACTCCAAATATTTCAGAAGGCATAGAAAAAAAAAAGGATTTTATTGTCCAAATTCTTACTACCTTTTATAAGGTGTTCTGATACAGACTTCGCATGATTGGTGAATAGGAACGACACCTCTCTAATCCCATGGGTAAAACTAGAGAAACAGCAGACACCAGCTGGACAAAGATTATTTTGAGAAAGGATAGCTGTTTACCAAGAAAAAGCTTCCTGGAGAACTTTTTCCTTGGGAAAAGGTTAGCAGCTGCTAGCAGGCTAAAAATCTCTCGGGCCCACCAAGAAGTTCTCCACAAAACCTGTCCCCAGAGGTAAAAGTCACAGTGGTTGTGACTTTTTTTTTTTTGTCCCCGAAGGTAAAAGTCACAGTGGTTGGCTCTCAGCTGGCCTCCATATACCCTCCTGCCCATGCACCCAGAATTAACCACAGAACTCCTGCTGGTGGGCAAGTGCATTTAAATGTAAATCCAGATTAATCCCGGATTCAATCCCACGTTCAAAATGTTGCACATTACATACATCCTGCTTTTATAGTAACAACCTGAGAACTAGATCGATAATCTTGCTCCAGAAAAATTTGTTTGCAAGATTAGTGGACTGTTTAATAGTCGGTAGAACTACATAATTGAAAATGTCTGTGTTTTGCTGGTGAATAATAACTTCACGTTTTTTTTTTCTTTAATTTTCACTTTCGTTTCCTTTAAAAGAGAAAAAAATGGGGTAATAATGGTAAGAGTATGCACTCCAAAGAAGAAAATATGAAATTCAAAGATAACTGATACTGGGAAATTCAGTGCATTTTAATGTTGTAATAGTAAATTTACAATATTAAAATTAATTTTACAATAGTAAAATACTGTGAAACATTGCATTTCACTAGCTACCTTTATTGGATTTTAACCTGTATTTTACTTTAAAAGACTGTCTTGCATACTCACATCATTAGTTAACTTATATATAATATGATAGAAGTCCATATTTTTAGAATTTACTGTTATAGTGACCATACATTGAATCAGGGTAAAGTCTGCTTGGTTTAACACTGCTAAGGAAAAAAGGCTGGTAAAGATGAATTATGAAATCGCAAAACGTGTGTAAGGTGACTTATAAAAGATGGTTAAATAACAGAAGTGTCTTCAGTAAGGACTTCATATTCTACTTCATGTCAGAAAAGGATCTACTGAAATATGTTTATATTGGCTGCATGTTTGAGTGGATTTCAGGGTCACTGAAGCATTGCTGAAATACAGTGAAAGTAAAAACAGCTTTAAAGTAGTTTCAAGATTTAAATGGGGAATAGCATTATTTCTAAGCGGGGATGATACAGTTTGAAATTGAATGAAAAAATACAATGTATGAGGCAAGTGATGTTAGGGGAAACTGATGGCTTTCAGAAAAAAAATTACTTTAATCTGGAACAAAGTATTTGAAACAAATTAGAGTTATGCAAATAAAGTAGTTACATAAATGAAAATAGTTTTCCAATTAAGACCAGAAGATAATGCCAATAATTTGTCAGATATCTTTCCATTCTTAATACTGTGTTATGTAGTGTTACTTGTAAATATTAAGAGATATTGGGGAAAGAGGTTGTTTTGATTGCCTGTTTAGAGGTTTATATTTCTCTACAATTAAGAAAAGGAATCAAAAATTTCTTCAAAAACCCGTAAAGGTTTCCAGTTGAAATTTGACATTAGTCCCTTGGCTTCATTTAGCTGTCGTTTTCTGAAAACTCTACCGGAGGGTGAAAAAGTCTGGTCTGCTTTAACTCTCAAGATACACAGTGTGAAACTTTTCTTTTGGCTCATCTTCAAAAGTAGGTTTGGGGTTTCCAGGACCTCTTTTTCTCTCTTAACCATATGAAGGTGGGTCTCAGACTCTTCTCCCAAGTAACAAAGTCAGGATGAGAGGAAACGGTCTCAAATTGCGCTGGGGGAATTAGATTCGATATTAGGAAACATTTCTTGGCCAAAACAGTTACCAAGCACTGGAACAGGCTTCCCAGGGAAGTGGCTGGATCAGCATCTCTGGAGGTATTTAAAACACATCCATATGGCACTTTGGGATGTGGTTTAGTAGTGAATTTGGCAGTGCTGCATTGATAGTTGGACTCAGGAATCATGGAGGTCTTTTCCAACCTTACCAATTCCAGGATTCTTTAAAGATCAAGAAAAATTAAATTTTTCAGTATATCTTTGAGATGTACTTGTTATGTTCTTTATTGTATAGGGGGATGACTACTTAGTGTTCTACTGTCCTTAATCATATCTTTTTTTGCCAAACAGTGATGGCGTCACATAAATTCGAACCGTAATCACAGGGAAGTCATAAATGCTGATATGTAGCCTGAACCTGTAAGCCAAAAAAATTCCCCTCTTCATTCTTTGCCTCTTCATTCTCTATCCACTTTTGGAGGGACTGTGGGAAGAAGTTATATGCAGGTCAGCAGAAGTTGTCTCCAGTTAAGAATGTGCAGCAAGTCTTCCTGTTCTGTCCTTTGCCACAGAGTGATGGACTTGGCAAATCCTTGTCTGAAAACTGGTCCTTTCCATTTATCCAGCTGAATGCTTTGTGTTTCATCAGCACGCTGGGATTCAAACACACTCTACCAGTGTGTTTGTCCACCTCAGGATGTGAGTCTTCCTGGCTGCTGCCAATTAATTGTACCCCTGAGGTGGCAAAGGAACTAATTCTCCTTTCAATAATTTCCACCTAGTTTTCCACGAAGATTCCCAGTCGGGGGATTTTTTTGATTGTTTATTTTTATTATAGAAGATACATCAAAATACACAAAATATGTCTAGAGTTCAAGGGAAGAGACATGATGTGGTGGAAGGCCACGCATCCTAAATCAGTACTCTTTAGGTATGTATCCAATTCAACTGAAAATTGCATCATTTGTAGCAATAAAATGATCTTGCGCCAAACGTATTTCCATTCTGAATAGACACAGAGCTGAGAGAGAGATCTAACAAATGTGGAGAGACAAATGATAGGGAAATAAAGTTTTTCCAGAGTTACTTTTTGCAGAGCTGGGAACTAAACCAGGAGCCTCCCAGACCTATTCCCCACTTAGACTTCCCATGTCTGATTTCTTCATAGGGTAAAAAATGTCTTTGCTTCCTTCTGCACTTACACCTCAAGTTTCCCAAGCTGTATATTATACATTGGTATCAAAACTCTTGAAACTATGCAAGACCCCAAAAAATTGTAACTAGGCTGAACTACTAAACCATGCTTTTATAAGTCTAAAAATGCCTCTAAAAGCAGCTCCGTATCCCATGGTGGGACTTCTCCTTTAGAATTGGCATCTAAACCACTTCATTCTGGGCTCAATTGGAAGTGTACTTACACATGAGCTACAAAAATGATCTTTTATTTGATTTTTCCGTATATATTGTGTGAACAACATGGAGAAATAAGTGTGGAACTGGTTTTTTAGTAAAAAAAACATTTCTAAATACTTTTTTCCTTCCAAAATTATACTGTATTATGTGAAGCCTAAAATGAAAGTGGTGCCATATTAATGATACCTTTATGACTATATTTACTTAAAAAATATGAGTTAGAGAGGATATTGGTTAAATATTTTAAACAAGCCCTTAGAAATATCGTTGAGCAATGTTAAGTACAATTTTTATTTTAAAAGATTTTGTTGGAATTTAGTCCTTGAAAATATTAATAACAGCTTACAGCAGGTAGGCTATAAAATAACACTGTATGCTGTCTATTCAGTTTCTGGTTGAAAAAGCACAGCAGTACTTTAGTTCATTACCTTTGAAAAAAACAGTAACAAGATAATACAGCTGCCTCTGATTAAGATGTAAATTCTTTCTAATTAGAATGTAAATTCTTACATTTAAATGAAGACATCAATTGTCAGGATGCCATATGATATCTTATTCCACCTTGCCTGAATGAAGCCCTCACTGTTCATCTATGGCACTAAAATAGTTTTGCAATCCCTTTGTTCTCTGATTCTTGTAATATTCTCTCTTCATGTTCCCTTTACACATTGCTTTTGTTTGTTTTCCCCCTGCATCTGATATTGTTGTGTCTTGGGATTTTGCAGAAATTTGGAATGAAAATTGAGTTCAGTCAGTGCCAGTATTTGCTTGTGCCTCAATTACTTCTGCTGAATTTTCCTCAATGCAAATCAGGCAGGTTGCATAAAGTGGTGCATGTATTTGAAATAATTAATTTTCCGTAAAATGATGGATCAAGTCCAATCAACCTTCATGAAATCCAAATAAAAGAATAGAGAATTAGAAATTAATTAACATTTTGTGCTGCTAATACTTTATTATGCAGTCTAAGCTATAAATAATAAGTTTTATTTTTGAGCATAACTTTTTATTATGAACTGTTGATGATAACCTTTGACATAATTATCTTGTTAATATATATTAGTGTATTAACCTAAATTTAATCTCACGGAAGTCATTGTAAATTAATAACATTTTAAAATAGAAAATAACAGGATGGAGAGAGTTTTAGAATTGACCCATTAATTAATTTTGCATGTAGAGCTCTTCAGCAGAGTTAAGGCAATATGTGCCTACCAGTTGATTTTAAAGTGTTTAATTTCATTGTTTGATTAAAATACCACGTAATGCTGAATCTTATTATCTGAGAGCAAGACAGTTTCCTTTTTTCCCCTGAAACCCTGGTTTTAATAAAGTACCTGTGTAGTAGAAATTTACATTCTTCTTAGAAACACATCCAAATTCTTCTTCTTTTCCCCATTTATGAGCTTAATTCGTTTCTTGTGTGTATTTTTAGTGGAATATTTCATGCCAATGAGATTCTCTGCTTGCAAGACTTGGTCACAGGTAGTGACACCGTTTTGGTGAAGTGACCAAACCTTCATATAAATGGCAAAAGGTTTTTCTGATCTGTCATGATTTGATACGAATGTGTTGTACAAACAATACTCATAATGCCTTTATAGAAAGTTATAATTATGACCAAACTGTCAGTAGTAATAACAGTTTATATAATGATTCCAGTTCAACTGATATGCCTCTATCAGTTTTACTTTACATTTTAAATTTGAGTACAGTTTAAAAAGTTCTCATAATAATAGTTGTATTTTCTCACTGAACAGTGCTTACCATAAAGGCTTTCATTGAAAGTATTGCCCTGGTTTTTTGCAACTGAATTAGCAGACATCACTTTATTATTAGCCACATAAACTGTTTGTTAGGGAGTCATAAAGGAGGTTATAATGGTGGAGTTTTTAAGTTGTAACAAGCAGAAAGACTCAATATGTTAGAAAAATATGACTTATTTATCCCAAACCTGTTATTTGGTTGTGTAAGTCCTGGTTTAATACACCTGTAGTAATCTTATCAAAACAGGAAGTTAAATACAGTCTTTCAAATCGTTTTTTTTTAACTTGGTGAGGAGCTATGGAATATTATTATAACTTCATATTGTAAGATCATATATATACTACTTCTTCTCCTTAGAACTGCAGAATTAACACAAAAGGCAATTATTCCTGAGGAAGTTCCAGCCATGTAAAGGTTCAATCAGTGTGTTCGATGGATTCACAAGAGTTGGGATATCTTATGCATAGTATCAAATGGTCAAGTGTTCTGAAGTATAATATAAATAACATTGAGCATTGCAAGTGATTTTGACAGTTTCAGCCAAAGAAATATTAAAAAAAAAGAGTAAGTGACATCAAAACAGGCTGCATAATGCACTATCCAGTGTCACCTGGATAACTGACATTTAAGAGGAAAGTGGTGAAATACAGAAGTATTTTGAGAGCTCACTCTAAAATTCTGGAGGACTGTGCCCTGCTCATGTCTGCCTTAGAAGAAAATTTTCATAAACATGAACCTCTGCTGTTACAAAGCTTTTTTTTTTTTCCTCTTCATATTCCTTTTGAAAAAATTTACTTGTACTAAAAACTGATGCATTTTATTAAAGGGAGTTAAAGCACGATCCTGAAGTGACTCGGTTATGTCAGTTGGGGCTAATAAATAGCAGCTAAATATTAAGAAAATCCCCTGTATTTACAGAAATACCCCTGTCTTGCAGAGAAAGCAGGTTGTTCTGGGGTATAGGGGGGTTAAAGCTCTCTCTCTCTGTGTACATCTATATAAATATGTGTATATATGTGTCTATATAGATATGTTTTCTTGGATGCTTTGGGTGCTATATTACTATTTATACTATTCCAAACAGATAGTGCATTAGTGTCATGTTTCAGAGTATATTTAATGATTCTCTTAGTGGGTGAAGAGGAAATAACTCTGATCAGTTGGGCCTGGATATTGAAGTGGAAGGATGCAAGAGACTTTTCATCCAATTAGACTAACATCTAAGGAACATGATACAGATAACATAGTAATGAAAATAAATCGGTGTGCTCAAAGATTTTCATATGCAAAATGAGCTGAATGACTGTAGAAAGCTGATTCTAGCCTTTGAGGTGTGTAGATAGAGAAATAACAGTACCATTTACAAAAATTTCCTCCTGTTGCTTTCTCTCCTTAAAATACCCTCTAGTTTATCTACAAAATAAAGAATGTTACCAGTCATTTTCACATTTGCTTTTTTAATTTTATAAGGTATTTCTGAATGAGAGGAGTAGCTAGTAAAAACCAGGTCCTATAAATAGTCAAATTTTTTCACTTTAGGGCTTTCTTTAACAACGTTTTCTGGACCCAACCCTAATGCCTTTGGTTTGGAATACATAATAGGATGATGGTTGTAAACTTCATTCAAAAATCAAACAGTGATTTGTCCTGCATCTTTTCTTCCTTAAGTCTATATTTTTGTCTTCCACTTTATTCTGCATTTCACTCACATATTTTTCTCCAGCAAAAAAAATAAGTCTCCCATTCACAGTTCATTCCATTCATCAGTCTGAACAATTTGAAAAATTCTTATTCATCATAGACATTGCAAATCACATCTCCAGAGCTTTCTTTGCAGTCCAAGTGTCTATTAGTTCTCTTTCTGTGAAAGCAATCCAAGACCTTCCTGTTGTCTCCTGTGAGGGTCTTCTGCTGTATCAAAAAGATTGTTTAAACTGTGAGCTTAGTTTGCAACAGTAATCTTATTTCTATCCTGCCATTGACTGGTTTTCGCCCCCAGTAAGTTGTAGAAATAAATATCTTTTGTGCTAGCATACAGTTTGCTGATAGGTGAATTTTCTGATGAATCAAATATCAGCTGTAATTGCAGCCTGCACTGAACACCTCAGGAGGATGTGGCAGCAGGGGAGGTGAATTCCATTCTGGGTCACACTCTGGTGGTGTCTCTCACAGAACATCTTCCTCAGTCCTGCCAGAAACTCTCATCAGTCACTGTCCTGTCTTGCTCTGGACATTTCCTCCTCATGTGAGATTTGTAACTATTCCTAACATGCAGCAATAGCTGTGGAGCTAAGCTTGCAATGGTGCCCTTGCCAAGGCAAAGTAGCCTGTCTTTTTTATTTATGACTTTTTAATATCTGGCATTCATAGGGCCATCTTGAACAGTTACATTACTCAGCAGCATCAAGGTCATCTTCAGCTTTTGATGCAAAAGTCCAGCAAGCTAGCTCAAATTTGTATGCAAATCAAATTAGTCTTTTCTTTTTTGTCTCCTGGTGCTATTTTGCCACCACCTCAATTGGGAAGTGTGGAAAGCAGAAGTGTCACTGCAGTCAATTTGTAGAAACTTCGTGCTAAGTGTCAGCCTATCTGTAGATGATGTGGTAGGTTCAGGGGGTAGTTCTGAGTTTTGAAATATTTAAATACTCCATGAAACAGTTGGACTGGTTTGCACCAAGTAACAGTGAGGCAAACTGCCAGAGTTTGTTGTACTAATCATTTGTCTCTACAGTTGGTGAGGAAACAAAGACATTCTGCCATATTAATGGGGAAACATCTGCCCTTCTAAAGGGAGAAGTCTGATTAAATAAAAGAGAATAACTTATATTGTCAGGATAACTTATATTGTCAGTGTGGAGAAGGAGTGGGGAATAATTACTGGAAAATTATAGTTAGGTGTGGGGTTTCTGTGACATTCTTGGTCTTCTACTACTCTCTCCAGTTTTAGTGAAAATGTCAGCACAGACACAAATAAGAAGCCAAGTTTAAATTCTCAATATAAGCTAGACCTTCCAAAGAGATCTGAAATATTCAAAACTAAGCTATTTTTAAAATCATCTACTGTGATCTTATTATGAGCAGGATTCCCATTACAAAATGATAAATATCCTTTCTTCCTCTTCAGTCATGAGAGGAAAACCTTTTTCTTCATCCTATGCATGACAAAATGAATTAAATGCATGTTTATGATAATTGTGTTATTAATTTTACTTAGCAGTGGAGAGGTGATGGGATGAGAAACAAATATTTTGAATAGATGTTTTCACAGAGTAAATGAAAGCAGCAATGAGTGTGTGAATAAGTCATGGTAGAAACAGTTCAGACACTTACTTTGGATGTGCACAGCATTATTTTGCCTAATATGTACATTAGGTATGGCTTTTGCTTATATTATGCTCTAAATATGCCATCAAAAAGTCTTCTGAATAAGCTTGTTTAAATTATGGATGCAAGGACCCAGCATATTTTAAAATATGCTTTAAAAATTATGCAGAGTGGAAGTGACATTGAAACACTCTTTATGCATCTATTCATTCAATTTGCTTTATTCATTTTTAAAAGTTGAGAGATAGCTTCAAAATTGTATATAATAATGTTCACTATAAATCAGTAAAATAGGCAGAGGCTTTGTTTTTCATTTTCTTGGTGGCTTTTCACTCTTACCTTAAAAAGAGGGAGCCACTTTAGTAATGCAGCTTCTAGCAAATGGGGATATCCATCACCGATTTTCCCACTGTCAGACTGAGCCCAAAACACTGAATTATTGCTATTAAAAAGAAGCAGCTTATAATTGAAAATAGGGAGTTTTCTCACTAAATTCTGACCTGTGTGCAAATATGTGCAGCTGGGTTTGAAGACCACTTTTCTAGAGAACTGCAGTACTTTGTGAACTTTAATATGAACCATGTTTTTAACAGTGTGATTGTTATAATTCAAAAGTCTGCCAAGCCTGAAGATAAAAGCTTATCTCATCAGGTTGATAATAGTGTGAGTAGTGTAAGTAGTACTAATAAACAGATGTTCAGATTTCAAGTGTATACAAAATAAATCATTTTGTACAAGAGAATTATGGGCGGCAGTTGTTGGAAATTAAAGATTGATCTAAAATAATAATTCCAAGAAGTTTACACACAGTTTTTAGGATTCAGTTATGCAGATGCTTGATTCTGTGCATTAACTAAAAAGATGGTTGAGATCCCTAGGTGATTTGGTTTAAAGGGATGTAAAGCCATAGAAATATGCAAGAAAGTGGTTGCATTACAGTAGCTTTGATTATAAGTCACATTTTCACACTCACCTGTAATTTGTAGTCACCCAGCTCTGGGTGACATTGAGAAAATAATATCCAAGTGAAAAAGGTGGTTCCTTACACCAGAGAATTATTAAATATACTATGAAACATGACACTAATCCACTACATGATTGGAATAGTATAAATAGTAATATGGCACCCAAGGTATCCTAGAATACACATATATAGAGACACATATATACATGTATTTATATAGATGTACACAGAGAGAGAGAGCTGTAAGCACCCTACACCCCAGAACAATCTGTTTTCTCTGCAACACAGTAAATACAGGAGAATTTCTTAATACTTAGCTGCTATTAATTAGTCCCAAGTGAAATAACCGAGTCTCTTCAGGTCATGCTTTAACTCCCTGTAACAAAATGCATCAGTTTTTAGTACAAGTAAAATTTTTCAAAAGGAATATAAAGAGGAAAAAAATATTAATTTTCAAGATCCAAATGAAAAAGGTAGTTCCCTGCACCTCATTCTGCCTCTCTCATCCTGTTGACTTCTTGTCAGAAATGGGTGCCAGTCCTCCCACTCAGATGAGCGTTAGGTGAGTCCTTTTTTACAGGTACCCCCTAAAATTTCTGCTTTATAGTGTATAAGGCATGAAGTGTTTCTTAGCTGCGGTATCTCCACACCTAATTTCAGAGCTCTGGATTTCAAAAGTCAGATCCATTTTACTGCTCTGGCTGATAAACCTTTATTCATTCAAAAGATCCCTCACAACTGGTTTTACCCTCGACATAAAATAAGGATATGATAAAATGACTTAAAAGCAATCAGAGCCATTAAACTTTAGCCATATCCATTAATCCAGATATGGACTGCATTTGTTGTTCTGTACATTTTTGGGCTCTGCTTATGGAATTAGAAGAAAAGTTTATAGTCCTTCATGTCCACAGCAGTGTGAGGTGTTTTAATTGCTTTACTTGGTTTCTTCTGTTGGGGTTCTCCACTGCTCCAGCCATTTGAGCAGTCTGTGATCTATTGTCTATAATCTGACACAGAAGAAAAGCAAAGTAAAATATCTTTTTTACTCATTCAGAGATCAACCAAAGCAGAATGGGCATTGTGAAATTATTTTTGTGCAATCATTTGTTATAAGTTCAGATAAAGAATTACCTCCATCCCTGTTAATGTGCAAGCCACAGAGATACAAAATTACCAATAGCATCTTGGCCCTTATATGGGAAATACAGTATAAATATATATATATGTATATATACTGGTGAACAAACAAGCTTATATAGCATTAATTTTATATTCAAAATAAAATTAAAATTTCTTTCACATAAGTGTTTTGTGTTTTGATCCTGGGTGAATCTTAACACAAATAGAGACAATCATGCAGCTATACATAGTCTATTTAAAAGCTGACAGAATAATTCATGCATGTGTGAGTTACCATATAATATAAAAATCTCAAGGAAACTATTTTTTATGACCCACCTATATATGCTGAGTTACTGATCTGAAATAATTTTGCTGCTCCATAATAAATTGCTACCATAGAAACCTCATAGCGCTGTGGAACAGCATCCTCTCAGATCTCAGCTAAAAACATACTTTCACTTACAAATAATAGAAGATAATTGAATAAAAAGTTGGGGAGAAGCAGCAAAAATAAATAAATCCGTTTATTTATTCTTTTGAGGTTTTCCTTACTGTTAGTTGCAGTACTCAAGTGATGTTGAGTTACACAATTTGCACTGTAGCTGTCTTTGTTCTTATATTTCTTTAACATATAGAAGGCATTAATTATAGTCCAGAAGTCCAGCTGAGAGCATCCCACTAGGCAGGAAAAGGGAGATGCTGTTTTTGGAACTGAGCTGTGGTAATCTGAGAAGTGCTAAAAGGTGTGGTTTTAGCAATCCGTTCAGGATTTTCTCACCTTCCCACATGCATTAAATTTCAGTTGTTGCCGCGCTGTGGATGTCTGTTACAGTAGGCACTAAAGTTAATGATTGTTCTTGGAAATGGAGCTTTTTCCATTCATGGAAGCTATTTTTTTCCTCAGAAAAATTGAAGCTGGTGATGGCAGGCACCTCAGGCAGAGCCACCTGAACCAAAATGCTGATCCAGAATATTTTTCACAGGTGCCACAGACACTCTTCATGAATCTATATTTTGTCAACTTTTTGATTTCTTGGCTTTTTCTGGGACTATTCAGCATCTAATATGAAATGTGTGATAGATTTTGAAGAGTAAATACTTCTTTCACTGTCTTTTAGAAGAGACCCTAGGAAGAGGAGGTGGGAAATTTTGAAACAGTCTTCTTGAATGATTTGCACCTACAAATTGTACCAGATTTCCAAGGAATTCATCAGTCATTTGAACAGATCTAAAGGAACTGTCTGTATTTACAAGCACTGAGTATCTTAAAAGCAATGAAATATGATGACTATTTCATACTGCCATTTTTCAATATCTTCATTAGAAAAGTTGACTAATTATCTCCTAGGAACATTAGGTCATTCTAGCAGATCTAGAATTTTAATTTTTGACATAATTTACAGTATGTTCAGCCATCGAAGATGCTCTAAATAAACAGTAACTATGTATATGAAAATCCATGAGAAATATATTTCTTTTAGGAGCATGTAGTGTCCTTCTTAACATAGTCCTCCCAAAAAAAAAAAAAACCCCACCCAAAAATACCTCTTTTTATTACTTTAAAATAGCAAACTCTTCTTAATAAATTTGCTTTGTCTCAAAAGTGACTTTGAAGTATAATTCTTAAAAAAAATATCTTCACATCTACTTTGAACCTGCAGTGGTGAGGAAAAACCAAATACAAACTTCCCTTATGTTTCTCTGACTTCGTGCAAGTTACTCTTTGCATTTACTTGAAACTGCATGTCCTTCAGGTCAACTCTGCTCCTCGCTTTTGATACCTGATCTGCACAAAGCAGTCCTTTAACTTTGTATGCGAGGTGTGCCATGGTTTGATCCCTGTAAGGACAGAGGTACAAAATAATGCAAAGTGCACCAAGGTGATCTGTGGTTTCCCATGGGTGTGCTGTGTCTGTGCTCCGTGGGTGAGTGGGTGTTCCCTTGTGCTTCTCCTGTTTCCTTCTATTTATTGTTTTTACTGTACATATTCTTTTCGTTGCCCGCAGGTGCCCAACCCATTTAGATGGTCTTTCCCACACACCCAACGTGGAGATGAGAGACCTGCATTTTTATTCTGTTTAAGATAAGCAGGAGAATGTTCAGTGGTCACTGAACTGGCTGTGCCAAAATAACTGTGATCTTGTCAGCAATTCTAACTGTATTTTGCAAGCCCTTCACTGTAATGCTAATAATGAAATTGTTTTTAAAATAATCACGATGGAGGTTGAAGAAGCAATGGCAAAATTTGGCAATATGTCATATATTCTTACACCTGTGCACAGGACACTTTGTGCCTACTCTCCTAATCAGTTTTTTCTTTATTTTCAAGTGTTTGTGGCAGAAGAGAAGTGAGGACACACTCTTAAAGGGCCAGCAGGCTGCGAGTGGGAGTTGTCATGCCCACACATAGTGCTGCTGATCCTGCTTCATCCCACTAACTGCTGTATTTTCATTATAAGCTTGGATTCTGTTTCCCTCTTTATTACAAGGATGTTACAGTTCTTTATTCTTCACTGACAGCTGGCAACAGGTAATGCTGGCTGTTATTTTGTTCAGTCTAGTCAAGCACATTCATTTCCAAGTATAACCATGTTTTGTTTGCTGTATTTTGTTCTTGGGGTGGTTGAATGCCATCCTTGGAAAGATGTGCATTGAGCCACTATTGAATAAGTGCCTTGCCTTCGGCATTCATGAGTAAATTCTGTAGTTTTTGTTTCAAGCCTTTGACATGTCATCAAGTGTAAATCTATTCTAATGCCAAAATCCCTCTTGATGTCTGATGCCAATCAGTAGCTTTTCATCTTGAAAAAGGTAGTGAATAATTTGCCCTGTGGATATTCCACAGACACCATATATGGCAAGAGGCAAAGAGAGGGGAATCCCATACCCATTTTTTAAATTCAAATAATCATGTTCAACCAGTTTGCTTTCCTAAATACCATTGGTAGTCTGGTACATTTTCTCGCTTTCAAGTGAATATTGAATACTTGTCTAATTTGCATATTTTCGATGTGTGGAAACAATATGCTCTTTCTGTTGCAGTATTTTTATTTCATGAGCAGTAGCCAACATGCTGTAATATGTGAATTATATTACATTTGTTATTTTAATAGGAAGGTCAAATCTTTTTACCTCCTTCAGCTTCATTAGTGTTTCTTTATTAAAATAAATTAAAAAAAAGAACGAAAAGGCATTTGCTATATAGGAAGGTCAACATTTTCTTTGTGAACACAGTTTGCACCCATGATTTTGAATTTCAATGAACTGTAAGCCCTAAGAGTGTTGAATTAAAGGCATAAAACACTGTAGTTCACTCAAGAGCTCAGAAGTATGTAATTTCTTTCCTTAGAAAGGAGGCCTGCTGAAAACCTAATGAATGTGTTTATATAGTTGAATGGCACTCATATAGTTTATACTCAGAAGAAAGAAGCAAGTAGAGCTTTGTATTTAACTTCTTTTCAGCCTGAAATATTACAGGATTTTAGAGTGCAGAAACTACTGTGATTATTTAATCTGACCTCCCGTGCAATACAGGTCATAGTACTTTGCACAGTAATTCCTGCACTGGGGCAGATGAATTCTTCATCAGTGGGCAACATCTTGTACTGAGTTTGATTGGTTTAAGCTGCCACCTCATCCTAAATCTCGTATTAGTAACGTTAATAATAGCAATACTGTGAGGTATTTTCCTTATAATTTGTAATGATAATGTTGAATCCTACACCCCAAGTTACTCAGAATTCTTGCATGTCTTAATTAAACTCTAGGATACCATTATTTTAAAATGACAAGTCATGTATGAAATTTCAGATGTAGTTAATCAGGAGTAGAATTTAAACTCATAATCTTCTGCTTTAACTAATAAATCATAAAAACACTCATTAGTTGAGTCACTAACCAGTGATGATTTTAGGCTGAAAAATCTAATCATAATTAGAGTAAGTTAATTTTCTCAGGTTTAAGAATTGTTTAAAATGACAGTGAACCCACACTGATATCTTAAAGATATTTGCTAATTCAGTATCAGGGTTTAAGTTCCCATTCTGAAATCCTGGGGAGTGCTGCTTGAATTCTGCTGTGCATGTGTGGACTGGCTCCATGCATAAGACATCCCAAAGAACTTTAACAACTGTGTTTATACAGGAGATCATCCTTGTTTTATTTAACTGCACCATTCTGTCAGGAATGAAACACAATTGCTGCCCAAGCCCTCAGAACTAAAACTTTATTTTGGAAAAATGTAAAAAATATTTTATCCGGATAGAATATCTGTTATCATTAAATTGGGCAAAGATTAATTATTTTTCAGAAGTAGGATTTTGCTAGGTCAGGGTTAATAGCTGACATCTTCAGAAACAGACTCCCTGATTCCCTGTGACAGCTGAACTCTAAATCTTGTATCTCATCTAAAAGATCCCTCAGTAGGACAGATAATCTGACCCCTAACTACCAAAAGCAGCCAAATAACAATATTCCATTTTCCGTTCTGTTTTCTAAGCTGGTCACCTGCTCTCAGTTAATGGCAGGATACTGTCAGTGTTTGTTACAGCCTTGGTGTCTATAGAGACAAACAGATGGATTTAGCAATGGGGCTGTGACTGCAGCATAAATGGAAAATACTCTCTGTGTCCTAAATCTGATCCCTCTAGGAATAATTTAGTGCTAGAGCTTTACAGGAAGCAATGCGCAGTATCTCCCTCCACTCAAATATTTCACCATAATGCTATTTTTATGTTTGAAATGGTGGATCTAATGGTGTGGTCGGCCAGGGACTGATGATAAGCACCCATAAATATACAAATACAACGAGCAGATGATCTTTGCTCTTTGCAGACACCTGGCAGGGAGTGAACACAGTACACAGGTACAAAAAAAAAAAAAAAAAAAAAAAAAAAAAGAGCCAGCACTAAATGCCATATTAATGCCATTATTAATGTTTTGTTTGGTTTATTTGGAGGAAGAGGAACTTAAAAGAGAAGCTAAATTAAGACAAAACCAGGAAAAAAAAAACATTGAGCACAAGAAGATATTGGAAGTGGGACAACGGGGAGGATAACATAGGTGGGAAGTGAAAATGAGGGAGAGACTGAGAAAGAGAGAAGGCTGGAACAAACTGCACAAGGCAGAGAAGTCCTGGCCAGACTTACAGGAAGTTTTCTTCTTTGGCTGCTTCTGCTGGGATCTAGCTCAGTCTGGTTAATTTGTTCCCTTTTTGCTCTCCTCTTGGGTGGGACGTGCCCTTACATGGGTCTAGAAAAAGAGTCTCTGGTTTGGCTGCCTCAGGCTTCTTGTTTCTGGTAAAGGCTTTGCAACTTTGAATATATTTGTGGGTAGGAAGAATTACCTCATCTCTGCTTGGTTTGCAGCCTCTAGAGCTCTCCATACACCAAAGAGTTCACTTTGAGCTCGGTACCCAAAAGTGTGTCTGTCACGTCTAGTGAAAGTGAAATGGAAGAGTATCAAATGCACTGAGGATTAGACTTGTTACTCTGGGGATTTCTTTGGCAATGAATCATTTATTATGGCTGAAGCTCGATCGAGGCTGTACCTAACTTTCCATTCTTGTGGCAAGCTACTGAAAATATTATGGCAAGGCAAACCTGGCATGAACTGAATTCCTTCTTTTAGCCCAGGGATCTTTCATACAGTTAATAACATGCTAAAGTGACTTTTCTATTTCACCTGGTGAAGTTTTGCTTTTTTCTTTCTGACAGAAAGGAATCTATTGCCAAATTGTTCAGCCACCCTTCCTCTGTAGTAACTTTGATTGGGATTTTTCACTTCCAGAAATTTCCATGTAAAAAGTAGATTGAATTGTAGAAGGTGACTTCAGTGAAGAAGACCCACAGCTTTTACACTTCAGACCTCAAGCATGTCACCAGTGGTTTAAATGCTGGATGACCTTAGCTTTATCATCCATTTTGCCAAAACTCAGGGTAAGTTAGACTGGGCAGAAGTCTAGTTTTCTTTGTCTGGATTTCTGCCAGTGTTTTGATGGGAGCATCCAAGAGATCTCTATTACAGCCCTGAGGAAAATGGAGTTTCTGAATCCTGGCTGAGTAGCTTAGGTATTGGGCCATTCTCTATTGGAATAATGCATTGGATAGATTTATTGGAAAGCAATGGAGGTGTGAGTGAAAAGTGAACAGGGTGAGGATGACTAGGAACCAAACCAGGAAAATAAATTCATTAAAATAATAAAAAGTGACAGTGTCTGAGATGAGCCTGAGGCGTAAGTAGAGAATGTAGGAAAAAGGGAACGTCCAGAAGTTAATGGCTTTGAAGCGAAAAACCAGATTGTAAACAGCAGGAAGTATCTTAGGAATAAACTGTTAGATTTCCTCAGTCTGGAACATTTCTGTCGCTGATTTACAAGGTTAAATTAAATTTGAATATATATTAATCTTCTAGTTCTCACCATCGTATAAAATAACTCCATAAATAAAGGTCAAGTAATTACTTTTTTAAAAACTTATTTTTTAGCATTTGATCCATCAAATAGATTTACTTCCCTGAGTCCAAAGGTCAGGTTTGGACTCCCAAGATACAGATTCCCACTTGCAGGCAGGCTTGGCTTCTCAAAACACTCACCTTGCTCAGTGACTGTGCTGAAGCTGCAGCCAGTGAAACTGAGCATAGACATGTCTAAAATGTGGCTGCAAGTGTTTTGTTTGGATTCTTTGGTTTTCCCTGCCCCACTGCAGGAGAAGAACATCCGCTGTGAGAGCCCATGGTCTCCAGGAGCACCAAGCTGCTGCTAAAAACAATTATAGGCAATGGTTGCTGGGCACTCAGCCACCAAGTAAACTGAGATCCCTTGGCTTTCCCATACTTACCTTGATTAATGATTTAGCTAGTCGTAAAATACAATGTTATTTATAGTTTAGATAGAGCGCCTGATGTTTTTCAGGGGAAATAAAACTGTGTCTCACCTGTAAAAGCCTTAGTTCTAGTTCAAATATGTTGAAGTTAATATTATAAATGCAGTCAATTTGATGTAAATCTCTAGTATGTTTTAAAGGCAAAACCCTTTACATCTACTATGACAAATAATACATGAAGTACCAAGTTGGAATAATTTTTAGTTCTCTTGGTTGACTCTATGAATTTATTTTAAGAAAAACAAGTTATCTTCTTGCCAGTTCTTTGTTTGCAGTGATGGTGAGGTCTGATCCAACTTTGGTCAGCATTCATAGACAGTTTTCCATATGCTTACAAGGATTGGCTCTGAGAGTTAAAACACTACTCAAAAAAGCCAAACTGTCATGTTATAGGAAATAATTCCCAAAAATCTTTTATTCTTTGCTTTGGTCACATAGTATCTAAATATAGCATTTTTAATAGCAGAAGATGGAGCAGGTTTTTTTCCAACTGAGCAGAAACATGCTCTCAAAATGAATATCAATAGGCCAAGGTAATGCCATTTGAACAAATCCCATTTGAACAGCCGAAACTATCTTTACCAAGTTCTATAAATATACTAAGAAATAGAAGAATGGCAACCACATACATGAGACACAAATTGCCTTCAAAGTGTCCATGTAAATTTTCCCACAAAAATATGAAAGTGACATTCATTCACAATGTCAGAAGAATATTATTTTTATGCTTTGGCTCTACAGGCTTAACACATGCACTAACTTCTTTATGATTTGTTCTGTCTTAGGGCTATTTTCAGTGTAATCTTTTTATGGGGCTGTATTATGTATAAAAATATAGTTTTCTTGACATAAAGCATATGCTCATAGGACCATAAAAATGCTCCTTCCTTTGGGTGCCCAGGACCATTTATAACATCTAAATGAGTAATAGAGGAAAAAAAATTATTTCAAAGTTAGAAAAATAGACTGAAAGTTACCTCTTTTTAAAAATTATTCTTTCTTGTCAGGGACCAAGAACAAACTTTAGTTAGTGCTCAGCTTAGCTAGCCATAATTGGCTGGATGCATTTGTAGCATTGGAGTGCTGCACCTACACAATACAAACAGATATGTGCATATATACGTCTGTGTTTATGTATAAAAGGATTGGCAACTCCAATAAATCATCCAGTTTTAGGTCTCTTGCAGCTTGCTTATCTACTGCCATAAAAAATGCGGGACAATTTGCAAACTCTTTTAAGACAAAGTCTTTCCTGTGAAATAATTGCAATGGAAGTGGATGATATGGTGAAGAAAAAGAAACAAAAATCAAATAGGCAATGATTTCTGTATATTCCTTTTTTTCCCCTCACAGTTTAGTACTATGTTATCACTAATAAGTTAAAAATCCTTAATGATTGATTTGTTCCACCCTATAGAAAGAGCAGATATTTATTGAACGTGTTAAAAAACAGTGTTGTAGAACTGCTTGATAGCCTTCAGCCAAGTAGCAGTAGTGGTGAGTTTGAAGGTCAGTGAAGAGCAATTCCTTTTCGTCACAGATGAAGTTCTGCCTTTGATTTTCCATTGTAAAACACTGAAGACCTGATAATTTTCCATAATTACATATAAGCAGTTTTTTCATTTGACATTTGGCACCAAAGAAAATCTATTAATAGCCTGAGCATCAGATTCTTCTTAGGGTTGAAAGTTTTCTCTTTCTCCAGTATTAACCACAGCAGCTGACCAATATTGTCCCAGCTAAGACTCAGTAACAAAGTCAGGAGTTCCTCAATAATCTTATTTCATTGATTACAAAATGACACGGTGTGTTCTTCAATTCTGCTTTTCGGAGGAAAGAAGAAAGACGCTATGCCTTCTTTCTAAATACACTGGGCTTGGTTTGCATCAAAGGAACACCTGAATTCTTTGCTCTTTACCTGCTGGGACAGTGCATCAAGAGCAGTCATATCTTCATGCTTACACTGTAAAGGGGAGTGTTAATTCATGATGTCCTGGGTTGTCGTTTAGGATGTATTCTATCACCATCTTCAGTTAATGGCCCATCAATGCCTTGCCCATGACTCACAGATAACTCCCTCCGGGAGCTCTCTCTCTTTAATGGGCCATCAAGGACCTCCTGGATCACTCATCACCCCATTGTGAGATGCTCTGCCCACGGGGAGGAGCCAAGCATTCTCACATGGATATAAGCTGACATTTGGGACCGTAGAAGCAGCCCTCACCCACTGGATTCCCAGAGGACCAGAGCGTCCAGACCTTTCTATGAGATCATTTCTTCAGGACGACCACCTCGTCTAGACTGCTTCCATCACCCTGCTCAGGTTGTATTCTGACTCTGGCAGTGGTCTTTTTTCTTTTTGTATTGTTGCATTTACTTTATTTTATTTTTTTTCCTTTTCTTCTCATTAAATTTTATTTCTGACTTAGAACCTCTCACTTGGTTTGTTTTCAAACCACAACACATGACCATTTAATGAATACTTTATTCAATGAAGCTGATCTAAGAGACAGATAACCAAACCTCTGCTGAGCTATGTGGGATTAAGGGTTGGGTACTTACATCCAAGAGACTGCAGAGAAATAAAATTTTCTCTTCTTTATCCTTTGAGTCAAAGCAGTGAAGCTGCAGGACCTGTTTCATTCTCTTTCAAGGATTCTTGTATGCAGTTTCCTAGAAGTAAGACTTGCTATGGCCCATTTGCTGTCAGGAGGATTTTCCTGGTGGCTGGAGGAGCCAGCCCTCTGTCTGCTCCCTGTTTAGGGATTCCCAGGCTCAGGTTCCTGCCTCTCTCCTTGCCACAAGCATATGAGGCTCTCAGTGGGACTCCTTCTGCCACAGGAGGAATTTGGCCTCAGTGACACTGCCATTGGCATCCTGCACTAAAGGTGCTTTCCAGACTGGGCAGTGGCTGCAGGCAGCAGCACCAGGAGCCTCCTCTCCTCCCAGCTGAGGTTTTTGGGAGAGCTGGCCCCTTGTGTAAGCCTTAAACAACTTCTCCTGCTTTTGTTTGTCGACGTAGATACACGTCAAGTTAGTAAAATAAATTTTAGCAGAAAGGGCTGCTTTTCAGGTTGGTTTTTAGGGCGCATTTATTTGTACATAGAGTTCAGTGTAGTAAGAATTGTAAGTATTTTGAAATGATTTGGATTTTGTTTTTAGAGTAACAGTTTATAAACAAAGATAAAGCATACCATAAATTAAACTCCTACATATGCAATACTAAAATTGTCTGCTCGCAGAGCTTTCATCTAGTTTAGGTCTCCTCAAAAATGCCTTGAAATTCTGCAGATAAAACAACATTACTTGACAATAATTAAATCATAACAAGGAAAATAATTTTAAATAATGCCATTCGTGTTCACAGTCTTAGAGAAATGGTATGTCAAAGTGGTTTCTTACACAGAAAGCATTTTGTGCACACTGTAGTATCAAAAACTGTTAAAGTTATGATCTGATTTGATACACAGGCCATAAAATAACCCACAGCTGTGTTCTTCCAATTTCCTATTAATTGTTTTGATCATGTCCATCTTTTTTTTATTTCTCATGCATCATACTTAAAGAAAAAGCAATTGAAACCAATCCCTTACCTCCAGCATAAATTGGTATTATTGTTCTTGTCTGCTGTTAAACATGAGAAATTAATAACTTCTTCCTACCATTAAGGTGACTTTCAAGTAATTGCTTGGCAGAAATTTATGTGCAGGGTGAAGGCCACAAGCTGACTTTGTGTCATATAGATTAGATGCTTCCTGGAAAAAGAGAGAAATATAATCTTGATTTTGTGTGTAATTTCCTGGTTTTATAAAACCCGACATTTAAATGCATGCACGTGAAAAATATTAAATTGGATGAAATAATGCTATAATTTTGATTAGCAACAGAGACCATATTATCATTTCTGTTGTTCATGATTTTGTTTTAGAGAGACAAATGAGATGTTTGTGTCTACTTTCAATGAGACAAATATCTTAATTTCATTACCCTTTGTGAAATTTCCAAATCCTTCTTTTTTTTTGTTATTCTAGTTGGAACAAATGAAAAAATAACATCGTGAAGTAACCTACCAACCTGGTAGAGTTCAGTTTCATTCAGTTTGCTTGCTTTGGTTATTTGGGGAGTGGAATAGTTCTGTTTTCTCTGTTCAAATTTCTGTGCAAGATCCTTCAATGTAGTCCTGAATGGCTTCTTTACCTTGAAAGAAAATAAATCAATAGAAGGTTGGTCCAGAAAACCTGAGCTGTCAAGTTCAGCTTCCTAATAAAGCCTCAGGAATAAAGGGTACATGAAGGCAGCTCTTGAAAGAGTCATGCCTTACTAAATGATATTAATGTAGATGCAGGTGAAAAAGAGTAAAGGATACTTCAGGACTTTCTGTTTGTTCTCCCAAGTGTATATTTGGCCTTCAGGCTCAGATACCTTGTCCTGTAGATGGAGGATTTGTCTTCCTGCCTCTTGTTTAGGCAATAAAGAGTGACAGTTTATCCTTTTTGGCTGAAAGAGGCAAAAGGAGGGAAACTTGAGAATTCCTTTTTCTTCTTAACAACCTTTAAGATATCTTTTTAAGCAGAAAATGGGTTTTCATGATTCACTATCCATTTTTTTATGTCATTGCACATGGAAATCAACAGATACCGTTTTGATGGTGGGGGCCCAGCTCAGGAGCCCATGGGATAGAGGACAAGCCTTGGAACAAAAAGCCATTGTTGGTTTATTTCAAGGAGAACAACTTTCTCTCCAAAGCTTCTGCCTTTTCCCGAGCATTCGCAGAGAAGTAACTTTCTAGTGCCTTAATGCACAACAGTCATCTTCCCAACCTGTTCCACCTCTTAAAATAAATTTTGTGTTATTTAATAAGTTCATTAGTGAGAACAGATAAATTTGCAATCCAAGTACTATAATATACTTAAAATGCCTTTGAAATGCTTATCTGAGCTAGGGAGAAGTCATGAGTGCTGATTTCAGCTTTTTTTAATGGCTGTGCTTTTTTGCCTCTTCATGGTGATTTCCTCTTCTTACCTAAAAGCCCAATGTCTCCAGATATTTTTGTTTTCAGGCATTCTGTGAAAGGTAGATTTTCTTCTAGAGAAAGAAGACTGAGCTGTCAGACTTCATGTTTCCAGTCACATCCTGTAGATGCCTATTGATAAGTCAAAATAATCCTTGGGGTCCCAACATGGCACTGACATTGCCAAGCACAACTTCTCATCTTGCAGATCTCCTTGAGTTTAGTCAGTGGCTTTCTTCTGAAATCAATTATCATTGTCATTAGGGGTCTAGAATTTAAAAACTAGTCAGTGTCTATTTTTAAATGCATGTTCCTTACTGAAAATGGTGGAAGTGTAAATGAGCAGGAATTATAGCCATCACTGAGTAAGTCACTGACCTTGAAAATGCAAAGCAAGATGAGTGTCTAATTTGAAAATTACTGTATAATTGTTTGCTGTTAATAGAAATACACAACTCTTGCAGCATAATTACTGTGCTTTTCTTTTTTCCTTTCATTTCTTGTGGCTTGTGTGTAAGTGTAGTTTGGGAATGAGATGTTTGATCGAAATGTAGCATCGACTAATTTAAAAGAATGAAGTCTGTAGTACACTTGGGAGGGTTTTTTTTGCTAGCTAAGCAATAATTGAGTATTTTTGGAATGATTCATAATGTGTTGTCCATAACTTGGACTTATCTGGGGTCTTTGTAAGTTCTGCTACCCTTAACACACTGGAGAAAAAGGAAAGATAATGACCCAAGATAAACATGTGAAAACTTCTCAGGGTAGAAGCTCCAGGATTTGGCAGTGCATGCCCTACTTAGCAATGTCTCAGTGTGTGTGTGATAAGATTGTTTTAGGCTCTTCATGACTCACTACTCACTTTTTCAAAGCTTCAGATATTTATGTTATACCAAGAGGGAGGAAAAGTCCTACATAATTAGTTCTGTTTACTTGATTAATAATTTTATTCATATACTAAGTGAAAAGTTCTGTTTACTTTAATAATTTTACCTGTATGCTAAATGAAAGTATTTCCCCTCAGATGACATAGCCAGAGCAAGAGACTTCCTTTTTCATGTCCACTTCATTTAGCTTCTATTGAAAAGAATGTTCTTTTTCCAGAAGTCACTCCAACACTTCCTTTTCTCAGGAAGCCCTGCATAATACTGGTGTAGCTACCCTGATTAGCATAACTGATTTTAGGAGGTGGAAATTTCTTACCTGAACTCGACTATTTAACAAGAGTTGTGCCAAGGCTTTTAAGGAAGTTCAGGTCAGGAATGCAAAGCAGGAAGATGAGGGATGGGCTGGATTTCTAATGCTTAGTTGGAAGGTTAACTTTTTAACCTGATACTCTGTATATTACCTGGCTGTTGTTTTTTAAATGGCAGATTTTTGGCAACTCTGTGGTGTTTCTGAGGCCACAGCATGTAATTGTAACAGAGAAGGAATGATTCTTTCAGAAGTAGGAACTTCTAATAAACTCAAATTAAATAAACAAGCCATTGCTTCACTAAAATTGGATTAGGTTCCAAAATCAGGCTCTCAGAAACTATGTGGCGCCCATGAAAATTATTCTTCTGTATTGTTTATGTTATACTGGAGTTGTTATATTCTTGAATGGAGTTCAATCCTTCCAGCAAAGGTGTTTTCCTGGTATACCTTTGGGTGCAAGCTGTATTTCCCCAGAGTAATTCACCTAGCTTGTAATAATAAACGGCTTCATGGAACTTACAGAGCTGCCTTTTAAAGTATAAAATTTAGGTCTTGTCTTTCCCCAAGCAGGTTGCAGGATTGCAAAGAGAATACAAATATGTGCTGTAATTCTGACAGAGTTTGGCTGAGTTGGACTGTACATGCACATGAGGTTACACAAACCTTTGGGATCGTAGATTGGCTTCAAAAGTAGGAAACAAGCGCATCATCCAGAACGTATTGTGCACTGTGGTTGTGCCATGGTTAGTCCACATTAAGTTTCAATTAGACAAGAATGTGAAAGGGCCATTTAATCAGTCAATAAATATCTGTCGCTGGAAGTTGACAACCTGGAAAGTTGGCGGCTTTGGCGGCTGCCGTCCCACACAAGTCCTGTCAGGCAGGATGTGTCATTAGGTGTTGTGCAAGACCTCACCTCAGACTGGAACACTTTATAGAGTCACTGGCTGTAATTTGGAGTCTCACTCTGTTAACGATACAATGGCAAGAACAGTGGAATTTTTTTAGTAAGAAAAAAAAAATTATAGAGGTCTTAAGTAACGAGCAGCCCGTGTCATTTGTGTCATATTATGTAACATATCAAACTGTCATTTCCCCCTACTTATGATGTGAGATATGCTTAAGACTTAATCACCCAAACGTGTTAAGTAGAAATTAATTTAAAGTGTGTAATGATGTGTTTCTTAGAAATAATTGGTGTGATTAAAAAATTCAACTTTAACAACACAACAGCATCAAGAAGTTTTTCATTCATTTTCCTTTTTCTTTTAATTAAAAATACTGGGTTTTAAGAGGGTGTTGAATTAGTTTAGGTAATTCCATTTTCCTTCTTAAAACATGTCAGTGCCCTTCTGTTTGCCATCCTGCATGTACACAATTACAGTTGTATGGAATGGGCTTAGAAACCCACCGCCTCTTCAGAAATGAGGATTTAAGAATAGATCTTGGTTCTTAAATCTGTGCTTTCACAGTTCATGAGCAGTGGGAACTCCCTTAGGTAAAAGTTTATAAAATAAGCATTGACTGTAACTGTCTTTTCCTTTTTTGGTTTCTATTTGTTGAAGAGCTGCTGTGGTATCTGTTTCAAGACAGATGCTATAACAGTCATGTTTTATGCTGAAATGTATTGTCATTGTGCTTTGTGCTTTTCCAGTGATAGGTTATGCTTCTGGATCTGCTTTTTGGATTTTTTACTTGAGTGGAGGTGCCTTCACCTCTTTGCTTTGCATGCAACGTGTTGTGCCTTTAGTAAAGGCAGGTTTGGAGTGCTGATCTAACATGTGTTCCACATTCTTGGCATCAGGACAGGTTGGAGAGGTGCTGGTGATGCTCAGGAGGAGCCTGGCTGCTCTGGGGATGGGGGCACTCAGATTGAAGTGCTAGAAAATGTTCACCTGGTTAGAGCTGCCAGGAGTGCTCAGAGTCATCAGCAAGTGACACCAGAGGACATCTCTGACATCTCTGATCTTGCACCAAGCCCAGCTGTTCTGGGAAAGGCCACTGCCATGGCCACAGCTCTGTAGGACTAACTATCCACTCATCCTTCTCACCCAAAAATCATGACTCTTGCTGGCCCTGGAATGGAAGGGAGAAAGGTAGCAGAGGAGGAAGAGGCAAGGCTGAAATTGCTCAAAGCTCTCCATTATTTATGGAGGTACTCAGATTGTTAGGGTTGTGAACTTGGGACACGCAGGCATCCTTCACTGCTGTGATTTTGTTTTCCCCTGATAGATGAGGAAAATACTTAATGCTCTCTTCCTCATAGAGCCCCTGTGCAGAGGCTGGGGAATAGAAACAGTTGGCTGTTGTCCTTCTGTGTCTTGAATGATTTTTTAAGGAGGATGTTGCATCAAGGGAGATAAACCAGCAATGCATTTATAAAGGAATTGCTGGAGGACTAAGAGGTTACTGAGTGGGGATGTGCTGGAGTGAATCTGGTACATACTGGATTTAGCATTTCAGTGAAAGGAACAGAACATCGTCACTATTCTCAGGGAAAGCATTCTCTGAGAACTAAGTAAGCTATTTTGAAGAATCAAGAGAAACAGACAATTAGAAACAAAAAGCTGAGGCCTAGACTAGTAGCAATTGGAGTGTACCTCATGGAAGCAAAATGCAGTAGATTGATTTCTTTTACATCTCTGAAGAAAACCTGACAAATACTACTTACTGCACCAGCAATCAAGCAAAAACCACAAGCTGTCAGGTGCAGAGGGAGAAAAATCCTTTCCTTCATTTATTTCCTTGCAGCTGAAATGAGGAGTTGGTTCACGAGCTTGTTTCAAGACTCCTAATTTTCTGTTGCTATAATAAAATCTAGTTCTCGCTTCTAATGTAATTGGCAGCCAACTTCCTCATAGAAAACACATTATCCCACAAATGAACGTGGGATTAACCCACTGATAAGCAACACCAAGGTCTTTCATTGGCCTTTCCTGCCCTTTGCTGAGTATGGATCAGAAGATCTGACAAAAGGAAAGGTATTCTGGTAACAATCACTTCCACTCACATTACAGAAACTCAGAGAAGCAATATACCTGCTTTCCTAGCAGTAAGCTCTTTTTTAAAAAGCGCATACAATTTCCCCCACAATGCTGACAATTGCAGCTGAATTAGTTAACATCCTGCCCATGCTTTTCCATATCCTTGTTCTCATGCCAGTAAGAGACATTTCTACATTTCACATTTAAATATCCCTTTGCTATGGTCACAACCATGTCTGTCTGACTAGTTTTACTTGATGCCTAAATGTCAGCTGAAGCTATTTGTAAGGGATCCAAATAAAAGTGTTATGCTGCTCGTGCTATACAAGATTTTTCTTGTCTAGTAACCAGCATCTTTGGCAAGGATGAAGAGATATTAAATCAAATTTAGCGAGTTTTTTATTATCTCAAATTCTTTTTATTCCAAGAGATTTGTATGTCTGCTACACTGAATCCTTTACATAATTTTTCCTAAATCATAATTGCCATATCTGGATTTAGCCTTTTGTGCTGTAGAATTTATCTGTAAAGTGAACTAACACAAAACTGTCATTTCCACCATTGTAACAACGTCTGTTATTCCATTTGATTTAGATATATCTATTATTGCTTCTTTTGCAAAGTACCTGTGTTTCTTAAAAAGAAAAACTGTCATGTTCTCAATGTTTTTTGCAACCCACTTTTCCCTGTTTGGTTCTGATGCCCAGTAGGTTTGAAATTGTTTTCTTTTTCTTTTTTTTTCCCCCCCAAACTGGCAGCATTGACAATTGTTCTTTATTTATCATCCCCTCCTCAGAGTTTGAGAGTGTTTTTTATCTGGGCTACTTGATGATTGTTTTATCCAGTAAAGTAAAGCTTGATCATATTGCTTGTCAATAGGGTCTCATCACTTAGGGGTTAGTCCAGTTTGGTGCTGGAGCTTCCCTTGCTGCAGAAAAGCCACCAGCAGAGGCACTGCAGCAAGAAACGAGAGCTGCCAAGGACATGCATGAACCTGACCTTCGAGTATTGCAGAGGAGTTGCTCCCTTGGATGGGAAGAGTTCCGAGGTGTACTGAGCAGACAGGGAGCTGAGCCTCTCAGCTGCACAGATTTCGTGGATCTCTGATCTGGTAGTGGCGTTGTCCTCCTTTGAATCAATCTTGCTTCACTTGCTCCTGATTAGAGAGTTCCTTCAGGTCATGGGCTGTGAGCAGACTCTCTCTGAGCACATTAACACCTGCCAATGAGCCAATGTGCACTATTGATGCTGAGCCAGCAGAATTCCTGTTAAGGGCTCGACTGCTGCCTTTGCCACCTCACTGAGGAACACTCCCAAGAGGACTTAGTCTTCTCTGCCACCTTCTTGTGCCCTTGTCACCGCCAACAAAATCCTACAAATCTTTAGAACTGAAAGCTGAGCAAAGAAAGTGGAACTTTTTAGTGCAGCTGTGGAAAAGGCCTTTCTAATTTTTTTTTTTTTCCCTGACCCAGGATCAAATTCAATGACTAACCTGAAGTGTACCGAGTACTGTTTTTATGTCCCGTACTTTTAGCAATAAGGTAAAAAGAAAATCTGAGTAGAAGGCATTCCCTAGGCTGATGCTTGGGAATGGTGGTGGCAGGGATGCCACCAAGGGCAGTGTCACCAGAGGTGGGGAAGGATTTCAGGGTTTAAAATGAGAAGTAGCAAATGTACAATGAATTGGGAAAAGGGTCCTCAGGTTGTGCCGAAACCAGTGAATGGCAGAGGTTAGGTTTGCTGAGTAAGTGCTTTATGACAAAGGCATTCATTATACTGGGGAGAATTATCTACTCTTAGTTGTGAGTCATGCTCCTCTCTTCTCCGTCCTCCTTCCTTATTTAGCCAAGGAGAAACAAAATGCTGTGGGTCAAAGCCCAGCATTGTATACTCAAAACAAACACACACCCCACAGTCCATTCATAAATAGTCACTTTTCGGTACTTTCCAAGTCAGAGACTTAGCTGCAAATTAAAAGATGGATAACGAATGTACCTACACAGCATTAAAGAAAATGAATACCATACAAAGTCAGCCATATAAAGAGCACAGATTAAGCGTGGTATTAGAAAGCCTTTCCTGTGAAGAAGTATATACTCTAGAATGGTTGTTTCTGAAAGTTCATTTTTTGTTAAAGTAACTATGTTTAGGGTGGTTTATTATCCAAAAGCCTTAATCAGAAGAAAAATGCTTTATAGAGGTATGATAACTATTATCATCTTTATTTTATTATCTTTTGGAATATTGAAGTTTTAAGAGAAATATATCTAATATAAATAGATGAATTGGTTAAGTATGCACATGACATCCAGACTGATGTAGTGATGAATGTTATCCCCGTGCACAACAGTCCTGTATTTTCAGGGTCTAATTCTGACCCTGTGGAAGTAAATGGCACATCTCCCATTGGTTTAGGGGTGAAATCCCATCTGATTTATGTAATCTAGATTTGTTCATACATTTTTCATACTA